>NC_059188.1:9777396-9969896 GCF_020631705.1 Daphnia magna | reverse complement strand
TGGCACGGCACAAGCCCTTCACAGTCGGTTTGTAATCGAATTTGAAGGGGGGAGTTTTTTCCTCATCATTTTACCGCACGCTTAAAGAGATTTAAGATCATTCGGTACACCAGCATTCCCCATTGGCTGGTGATTCGTACATTTAAAATTGTTTTATGTTATGGTGGTGACAAAATTCATTTCAATCCTAGCGGGAAAAAGTATGTATAGTTTATGAACGTGAATTGACACTTTGCCCGAAGCGCTAGTCGTTCCGCGAACGAGGTCTAGCGCTTGAATCAAAATACTTACACGTGAACGCTGACAGGATTCACGCAGTTTGCACACAAAAGAAAAAAGAATGAGTGAAGAAAATTGGTTAAACCGTCCGACAACGTCTAGTAGCCGAGAAAGAGAAAAATTAAATTGGGCCGCCATTGGCATATTTTGTCATTTTCCTTTCGGTATAATTTCTTTTTTTTTAAATTTCAATAACAGTTTTTATATCAATTATTCGCACAGTCAGCCGCTATACATCCAAACTGCTATACTTTTTACTTCAATCTGGTCTCTCTTCTATTCCTGTTTCCCGCAGCCATAGGTAAGCCATCAAAGACCTTCATTTCCTATTCATCCCTACTCCCCTTCATTCTTAATACTAATTCCACATTTTTTTTTTTTCGGGAAATCTGTTTCGATATCCTTTCAGATCGACAATAACAACCGTTCCATTTACGTATCTCCTCATTGTATCTACGCATGTAAAGGCCGCCCTATTATGCGCTTATGCCAGCAATCTATACGCTGAATGCAAATTCCGTTTTTCTTCCAACAACTAAAAATCGATGGCATCAACGTTAAAGCTTTAAAATGTTATATACGGTTCGTGCTGTTCTTTCCGGACATTGGTGGAGAAGCGTCAGTCACGGAGCTGGCGGACAAAGTGCGACGTGATTTTCTTCGGCTTTTCTCATACGTTACACGACCATCAACCCCGTTATGCAGCAGAGATGACGATTGGATAAGAATATCGTCGACAGACGTTTGCTTAAACAGACGGGAACGTGGAATTGAAGCCATGCCACCGGGGTATATATACGCTAGTGCTATTATGGTGTCACCATGGATATCAGGAGCCGTGCGATGCCGATCCGGCGGAAGAAAAACAGGAAATGGAGTGTGATTAGAAAGGAAGAAGAAGAAGAATCAAGACAAAGACCGCCTGGTTTGAAACGGTGAATAGCTGGGAAAGAGACTACACAGATGGCATACGTGTGTGTGTGTGTGTGTATATACACACGTGTGTTTACAGAGGGGAAATAACAAGACGAAGATAACATCCCAATGTCTTCATCTAGAACACGATCCTCCCCTATACGGTCTTCCATGAACAAACTACACGCGCATGTCCCATGAAAGGAAGTCCATAAGAAGAGCAATGGGGTTGCACACGTATGTAACGTGTGTGTGCGAAATCTGTAGAGTTTCAAACCCTCTATTTTTGGTTCGCTTGTCTACGCATTAAAGCCATCCGTCCGGTTTTTGTCACGCGTCTCATTTTCATCTCGCATGTTCTTGTTGTTTTACACCTTTTTATTTTGATGTGTATTGGTTTTTAATAAAGGGTCCTGTCTGCTTCTTCTTTGGTGTGAATGATATACGAGATGCCCAAAGCAAAGTTGTTCTCTGTCGTTTGTCGTCATTCTTGACATGTGTATGTGTAATAACCTGTTTGACAATGAAGTTGGCACGCCATCACTTCAATCAAGCTTGATAAGCTCGTGTTACTAATAACGTGAGGAAGCCAAACTGCGACGTTGCCTCTCAAGTTTGAATCGAAATTCAACTCACTCGGCTGATTTTGCGCCCTCTATAATACTCACTCGAATTGAAAATTCCGCGCGCAGTTAGCGGTGCGCAATCTTTCTATAGACAGCCGCGGCATTGAACGTTCGCCTAAATGCGGTCATAGACACGACATTTTGCAGATGAAAGAGCATCCTTTTTTGTGTGTGTGTGTGTGTGCTCACTGCAGGTGTACACATGAAATCTCTCTGCCATCAAATCTTTATCAAGATATCCCGTTCCACCCGATTGCCGGTTGTCGGGTAACGTTCAACTGGGCAAACGTTCACCGCAACATCAAGCACACGGCGTCTGATCAACACTGTACATATACAAAACAACATCCCTTAATAGGGTTTCCCTCCATTATAATTTTCAGCTCAATTCTATTTTCACTTCAAACGTTGGTTCCAACTCCACGTGATTACGTCGACGACGTCAAATGAGGGTATATCCAATTTGTTTTAAAAATAAACGATATAGAGCCTACAGAGAGGAATATACAGTACAGCAAGGGGAGGTCACCGTGGCTGTTGCGCGTTTTAGCCATCATCGGCGTCTTTGACACACACAAAAAAAGAGGGAGACGTCGTAGTGGCGGCGCTAAAGTCGTTTTACTCGGTCCCGCTTAGGTTCGTGAGTGACTACGCGCTGCCGCGCAGTGTCTTCGCTGAAGTAGCAGAGCTACGATGATGAGCTGGTGCTGCACCATAAGCTGTTCGTGCAAAGTAGTGGCATTAGTGTTACTTGTTTCTTAGAACTCGGTAAAAATCTACCACCCACGACTTACAGAATTGCACGAAGCTCACGGTGACTGATCATCCCCCAACTTGCGGGAGTTGAACATTTAAAAAAAAAAGGAAAACAAAAATAGAATAAAAGAAGGGAAAAGAATGGTTAAACGAACGGAAGAAGAAAGAGTGCTATTGAAGGCGGAGTTCCTTTTCGTGACTCGAAACTTTTAACCTTGAACGAACTGAACTATTTTTCAAAAGACAAGAAGACGTTGAGAACACAGGCCGTTGCTAAACAACGAGCCCCATCTTCTTCCCTTTTTTTTTTATTTTCTCCCCCAATCGTGTCGTGTTCTTCGGTGTTTTTTCAAAAAATACCGTTAATTCTCCTGAATCGATAAACTGGAAAGAGAAAGAAAGCAAAACAAAGAGAGTTTCTGCACGAAATAAAAACAAAACAAAACGGCCGCGACGGTACCAATAAAAAGGACGAGCAAAAACTTGGCCAGTTTCCTAAAAGCTCAAGGTGCTAGTTTGGATCAAAAGAGCTGGGTTAGTGTGTGTCTGGGCATTCAGGAGCGTGTGGCTCACCTGAGGAAGTGGCCCCTCAAGGCATACAGGTGAACGTCAAATAAAAATATCAGAAAAAAAAACAAGCCCACAAAAGAAAGAAAATAATAATAAACAGCGAATCAGAATACGGGAGAGACAAGGAGAAAGAAAAAAAAAAAAGAAGGGAGCGGGAGTTTGGATGAAAAGTCGTGAGAACTGATGTAAAAAAATAACAACACAAAAAAAGAACGAACGAATACAACAACGAAGAGGAGAACCGAGAACCGAAACAGCCAGTGAAGGTATCACCACTATATAGAAAGAACGAAAAGCTTGGCTTTTATCTCACTTCTCTTCTTTCGTTTCACAAGCGCGCACAGTTGCGCTCTCACCTTCTGGTTTAGTGCACGTTGCGGTTGTTTGTGCGTGACCTGAAGAGTCAAGTCGAACAACAACAACACACAGAAAAACTAAGAAAAATAGACACGTACAGGTGAAGTGATTGGCCGACAGTGACATTTGTTTGGCACTAATCTTCATTGTGTGTGTGTATTTTCTGCCGCTGGCGTCACACCTCGGACGTGTGAATTGGGTGGCACATCAAGTTGGGCGACATCCTCTGGAATATTTTCAAAGTTCAGATTAAAAGTGCTATACCAACATCAAACCGCCATCCACTTCCAAATCATCGCCCTTGTCTATTTGTTTGTGGACCCTGGCGTTTGCGATTCAAATCAATTAGAGTTTTCTACCCGACGTTTTAAAGTGAATTCCAAACGCAACTGAAATGCCGTTTAGAAGCATTTACGTCGTCCTGCTAGCCGTGACGTTCGGTAAGTGATATTCGTTCTCTACATTCTTTTGCTGGGTCCGTCACTCCATCTTTGGATTTTCGTTTATTTTTTTTTATTTTTTTGGGTTTCGTTCGGGCGTGAGTATGAGCACTTGCTATGTGACGCACCCTTACTTTTTTATTTTCAACGAATCGGTTTCCAACTGGCTTCTTCTTAGCTGAGCCGTGTCGACTATTTTCGTCTTGACGTCATCGTTGCCGTCGTTTGGCTCTCATCGTAACAACTTATTTTGGGTGTGCAACCGCATTTTTCGAGAGAACAGTCAACCGATGAATTTCAATTATTCGTTCGCGTATAGCGCAAATATGACCACCTTCCTCACCAATAATTGTTGATTTAATTGCATCAAAACGGAGTTGAAATAAGGCCACACACACACAAAAAAAGAGGCAAATAACGTTCTCCTTTTGTTTCCTGTAGGTACAAACACGACGGAAGTCGTTCCTATAGTTGTTTTGTATTTTTTAATGCTATTGCTCTATCATTATATCTTTCTTTTTTTTTTTTTTTTGGGGGGTTTTCTTTTGTTTTGTTTTCTCGTTCTGGTCTCCCAGAAGGTGAGTTAGATATAGAAACGCGAAGCTCTCGTAAAACACGTAGACTAAAGCATAGCAAAGGTATAAATGTGTAAGCCAGGAAATTCAAAAAAATTAAAAAAAGAAAGGGGAAAAAATATATGTATAAATAAGTAAAAACGTGTTCCAGCCGCAAGTCATTATACCCCACCACGTAAAAATAAAAGATAAAAAAAGAAAATGGTAGATTGGCTAATGACAGCTCTAGTCACACGTAGCTGATAATTGCTTTGTTCTCAATTAAGTTTTCTTCCATCAATTTTATTTCATTTATTTAATTTTTTTTTAAAATAAAATGGGTGTTTGGAACTTTTATTTTTTTTCATTTATTTTGCTGTGGGAAGGCAACGGAATATGATGAGTAGCAAAGTAATCTAAGCTATACCGGATCGAAAGGTTTGGTATAGGACGACATATAGCCCAGAGTTACGTCAAATTTTTAATCTCTTCTCTGTGCATTCAATTTCTTTTCATCGCCGCAAGTCTTTAACGGGAAAATCTCATTCACATTCTTGTATTTCCTTTCCCTTGGTTTTCTTTTTTTCTTTTCTTTTCTATAGTTCTAAAAATACTCCCCATTCGTATAGTCTTCGATACAAACACGAACAAGTCTCTATCGTTAGTTACTTATGATAAAGAATCTTCAGGGTCGAACCAGCCCTCCCCCTCCCTAAAACAACAAACTCAATCATCAAAGAAACGTCCAAAAAAATATGCAAAATTCTATGGTACCTTGACCCTAATTTTGCCTCCTACATGTGAAAGCTTAACACACGCGAAGAGTGTACGTTTAAAACACATTTACAAGGACTCGAAACCAAAAGTTTTTTTAAATTTTTAAATAACTCCCACCTTTTTCTCTGCCTGTCTTTTTGATGTATTCCACTTTCTCCTCGGGGCATTGTGTGAAGTCTTGTCTGGTTGTTCCGCGTTCAAGGTGATCCGCATTTTACGTAATGACGCGCCCTGAAGGCTATCTTCCTTTCTTTCTCCCTCTTTCTTGTGTATACATACCGCCGTCCCCTACACGCAGCTGTTGTTCACCGTTGAAACACGATGAGCCCGAAGCGGAGATCAGAACAGACGATGGATCTAAAAAAAAAAAAAGGTTCTGCCGGATCTGACTGCGTGTTATTCATCTACATCAATCGAATGTGCATAAAGCATCATCTATTCACATCACGTTCGTCATCACGTGCATAAAAGGGACGGCGTATGGATGGGGCAACAAAAAAACAACAACAATAAAAGGCATCCGTTCCGGAATTATCCCATTCGAAAAAAAAAAATAATGGCCAGAATTTAATTTATTTCTTAAGTCTTTATCAACGTCATTGCTGCGTTGTTCCGGTCAGGCAAAATGTGTCTTTATTTGAATGATAGAATTAGCATTTATAGCGTTGCGCAAGAAAAGGGCTTCTGTAAAATGCATCACCAGCTGGCAAAAATGACTGCGTCTATTTTTAATTTCAATTGGCGACGTGTGCAAGAATGATGAAACTGTCTGCGCGTTTATTTCGTCCCTAAACAGGAAACGGATGTGTCGACATTTCTCAGCTCCAGCAACTGCGCAAACTTTCCCTCTTCGTGCCACATTTTTCATTTTTTCTAGTCAGCGACTATCCATTTTCGTATATCCGAGCCATTGATTGTTCAAGACCACTCACGCACGCACAACGCAGCCCCAAACGTGATTTGAACTGCTTTTACCGGGAAACTACGTACTTATCGGGAAAACCGTGATTTTCATGCAATCAGTACAAGGAATTATTACGTCTACCGGTTTTCTCAACGAAAACGATCGACTTTGTTAATCAACTTGAGACTTGGAACCTTTCACCGTCATCGGTCATTTTCACTTGTATTTTTTATTTTTTTTCCGGCTGTCTCACGCGTGACCACGCCTTCAATTTTATGCGCCCCCATTCGTTCTGACCAACGCCTTCGAATAAAAACATGTCTGCATTTTTGTTTTTTTCCGTTCGATTTTGAGAACTCGTCAACGATGATACGTGACTCAAATCATCAATATGGCGGTTTTTCCCGAAATAAGAAAGCCCTTCACTCCGTTACCGACATGCCGATAGGATTAATGAACGACAGTTTGTCGGCCCAACACGGCCATCTTTGGCCAACAAGGCGATGAAGAAATTATACAGCAAAAGAAGTTTTCTGTGCATTCTTTTACACAGACAATACCATCACATGACTGTATTATTTGTTTTTTTTCTCCTTGATCAGGGTGTGCGTGCTATTTGCGTATATATTTCCAATATAGGGACGTGTCTTCCACATCCGATAGCGCTCGTCACCGACTGAGAATGGCGTGATTCATTAGGCGCGGGCACATAGAAACTGACGACAGTATCTCGTTTCCCAATTGATTGCCATCGTGTGTAATCGAATCGGCTATGAATCGTTCGTGCTCCACTGGCGCGAATTCTACCCCCTTTCCCTATCATCTATAATACACAGCAGCATCCGCGTTCCTGTATATCTATCTCTTATAGACTTCCTCTTCTTTATCTTCCTCGTTTTTTTCTTTTTCTCCGCTGACTTTGAAAAACAAAAGAGAAGACAAAAAAAAAAAAGAAGTGCCGGCGATGAAATTGAATCGTTCCGCTACAGTTGGACCGTGCTGTCAACGACCAAACTGCATTGCGTAACGTGAATTCGATCCCTTTATCAAAGGAGATAGGGAACGGGGAGGGAGGAAACAATAGGACTCTGGAAAAGATTGCTTTCCATGTCCTATTTCTCCGGTGCTTGGTCTTGCTGTACGCTCAAAGTGAGTAAACAAATGCCAGAGAGTCCGACCGGATTTCTTTGTGTGCGTATATAAGAATTGCAAGGATCTAAAAAATATACGGATGCATTTCCACTGGTTTTTAAATCCGCATCTATACTTATGCTATATTCAATATGAGAAGGGTGGAGGGGGGTGCTAAAGAGAGGGCAAAACCCCCCCCATTTTTTATTCAATAACTCCCCCCTCTTTCATCGCCTTCATTCACTGCCGACTCTCTTCTACTGTGTCTATACACTTCTTTCCGCTTTAGTCCGGAATCGTTGAGCGTGCGGTTTCAAATCGATATATACATTTCTTGATAAACAGACTAGAATTGTATATATATATTCAACATATAGTCGATTTTTCCTTCCCGATTCTCCTGCTTCAATCGTGCATGCTGGCGCTTAATAAGATGCAGACGCTGAAAAGAAGAAGAGCGCTGGATTTCACACAAGCCTGGATAGACACAGAGAGAGAGAGAGGCAAACGCAAAATGAGCCGGCATAAGAGTGATGGTGAAAGCGAGTCAAAAGGATTGCAATCGGATCAAAGCTCATGAATGGCCAAGTGAAGCGATGATGGGGTGGGGAAAAAAGGGGGGGTTAGGTGTCAACGCCCAGTCCCCGACGATCAGGCTAAAGATCCCGAAGAACGGCTACGACGCCCTTTTTTGTTTTTTAATGATTAGTGTGATATCAATTGAAACGAAGGGAGGCAGCGGATAAAGACCTTTCAAAGAGGATATAGAAAATTTAAATACCTGTTACCTAATCGAATGGAAGCTCTGTGTTGAGACGCTGCTATACATTACGGTACTGCTTGCTGTAAACGTCTTTAACGACTTCTTGTGCCTTCTACTTTAATGCACATCAGGTTGACAGTTTCACAAAAAAGCGGGAACAATCAAATGGAAGAGCGTTCCGAATTTTCCCCCTTTTGTCATTGAGAACAGTTGTCAGCAACTCTGACGCCCAACTATACGCATCAAAAGAAAGGCGTAAATAAAATCTTGCTGAATAACTGTCACCCTTCCTTTTTCGTGTGCGGAGAAAAAGAAATGAAACGAAACGTCACTTAGAAGTCGCAACGAACACGGGGTGTTTTGCTACGTCATCTGCTTGTGCAATTCCAGGTCTAAGAAAGAAGATGCGTTCCGTTAAATATAATTCATCGCATTTAAATGGCACGGATAATCACCATAGAATTTAAAACCCTCGTCAATTTCTTTTACACGTTTGGCAACCGATTGTATAGAGTTCGATTGAACGAACTGACGCCGGTTTCTTTATTGTTTGTGAATTACCGTTCAACTTAACGGAATCCATCCCGCTTTTTTTTTTTTCGAGACGATCATAAATTACTGTAAACGCACTTGAATAAAGCAAGCGAAATGATATGCAAATGCTTGAAATTTGGCCTCCAATTTCCTCACTTTCTATTGCTGAATGCGATGTATTTACTGCCGTGCTGACGTGGTTACATTATAGGAAATGAAAAGCCTCTATCGAAACCTGTCTCGCCAGAGTCTATACTTTTAAGTAAAATTTAAATGCAGGACGTCTGGTTTCACATTGCAAGACGAGAATCGTCCCAAAATGCCGAAAGACACCTTGAAAAAAAAAGGATGTTTCATATTTTTCTTCGAAAAAAAAGAAAAGGAAATCGGCAAAGCTTTGTAGGCACGTAAGACGGATGAGAATAAACGACGTCCGTAGGTGGCGAATATGTATTCAAACCACCGTTGCCTAGTCGACGTCACGCCCTTCTCCACCGAATAATGGCGTCCGTTCTATACAACCGCGTTTCGTATAATAAATAAATAAAAAAGAACCGCCATTTTTTTCCCCTCTCCGTCCAACGCATGTATAGCTGACAATTGTTTAGCGGATCCAGCGATGCCGCTTTTCTCTAGCTTTGTACAAGTAATACCATTTTCATTTATTTGTGTTGTTGTTTCGTTTGTTCTTTGGATTCCACGGAAACGTGAACACCAACTGTAGGCCGTTGGACATGATTGCCGCAAGACTCGAACGTTACGAGAGAATATTATTGTGTGCATAGCAAGGATTCAATCACGGTCTACCTCTTACTCATCTTGTAATGAAGTATTGTATACAACTACAACGGACGTTGGTCGGGGGGGCACTATCGGGGCTTCGCTAGCGGCGATAGCATTTTGGGTGGGGCGATGGTTCACAGTTAGAACAGTAATTACGTTCGCTCTTTTGTGTATTTACTTTGTGTGTAAAAGCTCGTCGGTCCTGCCCGTAGATAATGGTTGCGGCGAACAAATCAGATGGGGCTTCCCTTTTACAGCTCTTGATGTTGGTTATATTGTCCGAATTTTTGATTGGAAAGCCTCGTTTATGTGACCCGCTTTGATGGCCTGTTCAACAACCACATCGAGTCTTGTTTGCATTCGCCTCTTTGAACAAACTATTAGCATCTTTGGTGGCAGAGGACTGTCGAGTTTACTTGGTCCTACAAGGCAATTATTAAACATGACGCGCACAAAGTAGACAGTCCTATTTAATTAGATGATGGATTATTTTTGGTTGAGCATGTCATTTCACTTGGAATTTGCATGACTCGTGGCTTATAAATTTCATTTCTATGTTTTTCAGGTTGTTGCTGGGCAAAGAAGGCCGAGATGAGCAAGTACGGCTGGTACATCGGCGATCTGGCCCGCGATGTTTCTGGACAGGTGTACGCCGTCAGTGACGAAGTCCTCTTCATCAAAGGCTTCGTGTACGGAGGCACCGGACCCGGTATGTGTATCAACTGGCACAACTCTCTTTGATTTTTTTTTTTTTAAGATTTATTCTGTTCACGTTATTTACACTATAGTTAATTGAACTTGTTTTGTTAATAGATGCCTACTTCTGGACGGGCAATTCAAGTCGACCAAATCCGGTTGGCAGCGTTATTCCTTATCCGGCCGACTATCAGGGAAAGTAAGTTATTGTGTTGTCCAGTGTCATTGTGCTCTCAGACCCTCGTTCCAGGTATTTTACTCGCAACACACCTGCTGTATTACTCCTGCATGCCTACATCATTTTTCATCATCCTACACGGCAGTTCTTTACGCAACATCGTCACAATGTCAATATGCAAAAAAACATGGGCACTCCACTTCTACGAGGATCCATTGATGGACTTGAATACGATGGACACACAATGGCATTCAACATTTTCTCGCTTGAAAAATGACTCGCAGTTCAATGCAGTTGCTGTACTGACACCGCCGAATTAGCCCCGACCTTTGCTGTTATTGCTGTTTCGAGTTCATCGTCACGATAGTAACAAGCGAAACATTAACAAC
Organism: Daphnia magna; assembly: GCF_020631705.1. Classification (NCBI taxonomy): domain Eukaryota; kingdom Metazoa; phylum Arthropoda; class Branchiopoda; order Diplostraca; family Daphniidae; genus Daphnia; species Daphnia magna. Next base: position 9,959,244 of record NC_059188.1, on the reverse strand, counting down.
CCTGATGAAATGGGACTTGTAACGTCTAATGCTCCGCTCCTGCTGACCATCATTTTCTTCGCCCTTTTGTTGAGGACAATCAAAAGAAAAAGCAACGACGAATGAGAAACAGCAGGGGGGTTTCGGATTGTCAACGAGACTCTTATTATTCTGCAATCGACCCTCGCACTCAAAAAGAGGCTAGAAAATGATGAGCAAAGCAGGAAATGAAGCATTGTTTCGATTGCGTAGAACAAAAGAGCGCATCTTTCTGCGTCCGCTCTGCTTTTGCCGTACTATATACGAAACGGAAGCTTAAAAAAAGAAACGCTATTCGTTCACAAAAAGCACAAGATCCCCCCCTCCCCCCAACACCACCATCCTCTTCAGTTTCTTTACGTGCCATTCTACACTTGATTTATTTCATCTTCTTTGAGTTTTTTTTGCGATGTCTTCAATGGCTTATCCACGTCATCATCAGCCCGTTTGTCGATTGCTGGCCAGTCTTTTTTTTTTTTTTAGCTTTCGAATCGTTCACCCCCCCCAATGTCTACGACGTAGTTCTTTTCCTTTCTCTCTCATCGTGTACGAGTAAATCGCTGACGTCCGTTTCATCCGCATCTCTGCGATCTGGCTGCTCATCATTCACGTTCTTGTATAAGCCGATGTGATGCACATTAGTAGTGCTGGGATTTTCTTTCATCTTTGCTAACATTCAGCTAGCCGAACAAAAATGTCTCTTTCGTACAACATCAGCCATTGTTGCCGCGTTCGTTAGTAGCCCACACACACAGCAACCCGCCCCGAGGCCAAAAGAATTTGAAAAAAAAAAAACGTTATGTGTTCTTTGAATATCAGACGTATTCGTATGCAAATTCAATAGACTATAATAATATAATCCACGATGAGATATGTCCGCGGTGGAGTTTAACAAAGTACAGCCCCCTCCTCCATCCGAGACAATGATGCTGTGTGGAACTGAAATCTCCTTCATTAGTAGACGTACTAATACAGCAAAAGATGGTCGTTGCGATGGATTATTGAATTAGACCAGTGGGGTGGTATACTCTTGATGCGATGACGTGCTACCCAGCATTATTTGCGCGATGCAGTGCGGCAGATTATAGTCAACGAACGGATGCCGAGTTTGTAACGTCATGTATAATATCGGGCGCTGTCTTGGAGACTTATGCAAGTCATCAAGTCACTTGCTGGCCTTTAAGAACTCGTCCATATTGCTCCCCTATTTCTATTTTTCTATAGAAACTGCGATATATACGACGTGTATGCAAAATGCCGGTGAAGAGGGATGGCGGTTGGATCGGGGACAAAAGAACAAGCCATGATTGAATAGAGCGTAAAAGCGCTGAAGGATTTCGAGGATGTTCAGAACGTCTAAGATGATGGAATGAAGCCGCCTTCCCATCTACATCGGCGATAACGTGAGAATGCAGACCAGACAAGAAAAGAAAACATTCAATTAAAAAATATTGGATGAAATCTTTCGCCGCTGCTGTTTTACGGCACACCTTTTGCAACGTCTTGCGATGCGCTTCCTCAAAGATAAAACTACGATGCGAAAACGATGCAAGAGTTCGTGGTACTATATGACCTCCACAATACGTTTCCTTGTTATTGTTTCAAGTTTATTTACATTGTATGTAAATAAGCTTCGTACTGCGTACACTTTCGATCGAGGGTCGCATTCAGCATTTGTCTTGAACAGAGACACGAAGAAGACACGACGGGCGAACACGAAAAGAGTGATTGAAGTGAACGGAAAGGAAAAGGGATCCATCAACAAAGAAAAGAAGAAAAACGAAAGACGATGAAACATCGAAAAAAGTAGGAAAACTAAAGAAGAAGATAAGAAGGAGTTGTTGTAAAGTTGGCCGGTTGTCGCTGAACGACGGCTAATCGAGCGGCAAAAGATGAATATGACGGAGAATGGAGGAAGAAGGGCGTTGCTGTCTGGGACGCTCACGTTTATAGTTGCGTGTACATAGACACAAAACACGAACCGCCCGCCAGCCATCGCAGAGTTGGCCAACATCTTTGATGCCAATCTTCCAACGACAGACGGTCGGGATAGTAAGAGAAATCGATGACGACGATATGGTATACAAAGTCTATATACATCAACGATTCGTATGTGTACGGTATAATGTGGGGCCTACGGGTGAATAGAGTTCGATTCTATATCCTCTCAGCAGCACTGCCTCTGATGTTGCCTAGGCTGCCATGATCTTTCGAGTGTAGAACTGGCGTGGCAGAGGCACGTGAGTTCGAAATTGACCGTCTGCCTTGTTGACTCTTCCTTCTATTCGCTAGTCTTCCTTCTCATTTGACGTCGCCATTCTCTTGTCATGTCCTCACCCCCCCCTACTATTCGTCAAACACACGGCCGTTGCATCTATTGACACTGAGATTTTGATTATTCAATCCTCCTTCTGCAATCTTCTTCGACTTCCCTCCAAAAAGATTGACAACTTGATTAATTCCCCCCCTTTTTTCTTCTTCTTCTCCTGTTTGATGGATTTTACAGAGGACTTAAACGTTGATGTTCTTTTCCTTATATTTACTACCTTTATTTCTATGAAAAATCACTGCAATATTTTACAGCTAAATCTGTTCGATTTCAATATAGGGAAGCGCCTGTATTGGGACGATATGACAACAAAGACGTCCTGCTCAAGTTACCACTCGGCATGAAAGTGCGTGATCTTCGCTGGCTCTCTGTCTGGTGCAGAAGATTCGCGGTAAATATGATCCTCCACTCTTTTATTAGCTCTACAGACAGTATGGTTTCACCCCCCCCACCAAAATTTCGATTACCCCCTTCAACTCTATATCCCAAATGATTCTTAAAAGAGGACATTTATTCGACTTCAAAAAATAAATAAATAAATAAATAAAAAATCTGATAACTGTGTCGGCCATTTTGTCACGCTATTCCGGCCAGTTTCTTTTGAATCCGTTGCCCAATTCTGGGACTCCATTTTCCAATACCAATCTATTGATACTGTTCCTCTTGCGTTATGGAATGGGTACGGGAAGAAGAAGAAGAAGAAGAAGAAACACACACACGCTAAAAAAAGAAGGCAAAATAATGAGAGATTGAAAGTGTATCCGCACGGAAGTCATTGAGTGATGAGTAGTACATAATCTTTTGAAAGCTTTTTCGGTTTGCGTTCGGGACGACGGTAACGGGGCAAGTGGCGCGGAAGAGATAAACAACAACAACAACAAAAAAATGAAATAAAATACTGGCTTGCCATCTCTTTTTTAGGTCTCCTGCTGTCTCAAGACTTTGCTCTGCTTTTCGATCGTTCCAAAACTGCCTCACTCTTATATATATATCGTCGAGAGTCTTTTGATGAAGTCGAGGAGCTTTCGCTTCTCTTTCCAACACAACCGAGAGGAGATCACACATCATCCCGTGTTATGTCATTTTTATTCCAACTGCCTGTGGTCTCCGACATCGGCTTGCGCTTTCGAATAAAGCGTCGCCATAAATCTGGGGGGAGAGGAGGGGTTAGTGCTACAATAAACACTTAAGAATCCCCTCCATCCTAAATCGAAATCTGGCGTGCACAAAAATCACACCTCACTCACGCACGAAAAGTATATAAAAAGTCCTCCTCAATATGCTATATATACTACATTGGCAATTGGTTTCTCTGCCCTGTTTTTTTATTATTATTATTATTATAATTATTTATTATTTCTTCCCACACATTCATGACTTTGGTATAGACATTTTTAATGACCGGAAACTATAACCGATGCACTATAACATATATAAACCGCAGGTTGATTTCGGATCGGTGCAATTCCCCGCTGATTTGGACCCTGCCAAACCGCAAGTCCTACCCGAATTCAAACGACTAGGGCACGGTCTACGCTCCGGCAGCGTTACCATCCTGGACGCCAAAACGTTCTACATACCTAATTTGCACTACGACGGAGCGGCTCCCGACGCTTACTTCTGGGTCGGCACCGGCACCGTGCCTAACGCCCAGGGCATCAAAGTGCCCAACGAACTTGGAGAGTAAGCCGAAAAACGCCGCTTTCAAGCAGTTGCAATATAAGACGTAGACCGTCTCTTCTTCTCTGTGTGTTCATCCAACTCAATTGCCTTTCATTTTTATTTCTTTTCCTGATTTTTTTCCCGCAAATGCAGCACTAATAATCTGCGTGGATACCAAGGCGAGGATATTGAAATCCAGCTGCCCGGCGATTTGACTGTGCACGACATTGATTGGTTGTCCGTGTGGTGCATCTCCTTCCGCGAGAACTTTGGCCACGTCATGATCCCGAAAAATCTCGACGTACCGCCAGCGCTAGGACAGAACCAGTTGACCGTAAGTTTTCAGCTATTTGACAGATTCATTTGATCACACTATTCCTATATTTCATATACGTACTTACTACCGGTATATAATGGCTGTTTTGGTTAATTTGGCCGTTGATGGCGCTACTGCGTTTTTCAAGGAGTGCAAGTCTTTCACATTTCGATTTATAATCTAAACATTTATTTTTGTGTGTGTGTTTTGACACTGCTGCTTCCTAAACTCGGATAGCCAGTTTGGTGGTACCAACCGGTAGAAACGACAATTCTTTCACATTTTTAATATTTAACTTTAGACATTTTTCGTTTATGGATTGGAATTTGATATTTGTGTGTGTGCCGCCCTTGTGTTTTGCAGACTACCAAAATCCCGAGCGAAACGAGCGGGGCCGGCGCTACGGTCGGCGAGGGTCATGAATTTGACTCTTGCATCCAATTGCTCAACGGCCGCATGCAAGTCCAGTGGGAAGCTATCCTAGAGGGAGTGATCATCCGACTTTCTGCCCGTATGGACGAGAACGAATACATGTCGTTCGGAATAAGCGGCGCAGAGGGCCGCACGCAAATGATCGGCGCTGATGTCGCCGTCGCTTATTTCAATAGCGAGGACAACAAATTCTACGCCGAAGACTACATTTTGAATGCTAAATCGCAGGTGTGTGAATATAGAATATCAAATCCTAACATATTCCCTTATCTAAATGTTTTCAAATGTATTCGTTTGGTGATGGAATAAGTGCGATGGAAATAACGGCGTTTGCCCCGATAGCCGGATAGGAGGACGTAACGACGTCAGCATGCTTTACGGCCAGAGGATCAATGGCGTCACTACCGTTGCTTATCAGCGTTCGCTGGACGCCCAGCAAGACAAATTTGATCAAGTCATTCCGCCGGTCGGACGGGTGAATGTTATTGCCGCTATAGGGCCGCTCAATTCGCGCAAAGAAGCCAACTACCATTCGACCGATCGCACTGGACCTCAAGGTATGATCAATTGGCTGACGAACGGACTCGGTTTAATTGTATTGCATCTCATGTTTAGAGGATCACCGGATTGATTTTACCAGCCGAGGAGTCAATCAATGCCCCGTTCTTCTAGCTCCCGAAGACAAGACCAAACAACACGGTTCTGGAGGATCATCATCTTCGGGAACGAGCACGGAGAACGCCATTCAACCGTGGAAACCGAACGTTATATCGGGCAAGACGGAATTGAGGGCTAGAATAGGTCCTACTGGTGGCAAAAAAGGCTACACGGCCATTACAGGTATCGAAACAGTTGTATAGCCCATTCTTCTTCATCGCCATAACTCCGAAAGTTGATTGCAGGTCAGCCATCTTGGGGCATCGCCTGGTACATTAATGATCTCCTGATTCCCGAAATCTATGTTGAAAGAGGTGAAACGTACACGTTCCTAGTTGAAGGAGGTAGGAAAACTACTGTTATGTAATCGCAATTGGACGATGGCTATTTGCTAACGGGGCGATCTACTTTAGGTAATGACCCAACGAATTCGGCTCGCTGGCATCCGCTCTACATAACGGACAATCAAGAGGGCGGATACGGACAGAAAACCGATGCCCAACAGAGAGAACAGCGCGTATTTGCCGGAATCGAGTTCGATCCTAGCGGATTTCCTTTCCCCACCGCTGGTAATATCTAGATTCATTCAACACTTTTCAGGAAAAGTAAAAACAACTTTATGTCACGAATGTTCTTCAGCCGGAAGTTTGTGCGAATGGAAGCACAAGACGGTGGACAAGTGGGCCGTATCGGAGACATTTGAAGACTACACACAAACTTTGATACTCGAATGCGAAAGTGATCGAGAGCAGCCGGCCAACCTAACGTGGACCGTTCCTTTGAACGCCCCCAACACCTTGTATTATCAGGTGATTAACATAAAAAAATTAATCTTTCTCTTGATCCATTTGATTATCTGGTTAACGAAATCTGTTTTTAAAAGTGTTACACGCACAATAGTTTGGGATGGAAGATTAACGTCGTTGACCGAGGGTTCGAGCCTCCTAAAGCTCGTGGGGCAGCTTCTTCGCTGGTCGGATTCCGAATCTCATCATTAGCCGTTTTGTTGTTACCGCTTTCCGTTCTGTTTTTATGACCTCATATACTCAACAGCCCCATTCGCGCAGTTGTTTTCTCTGTTTTTGTTTCGTCCATTTTTACCCGTAAATTAACTTTTGGAATTTAAAGTTAAAGCAAAAGCCTTGGGTTGACAAATTTTTATTCTATGTGTGACTATGATTGTGCTTGTGGCGAACGTAATCTTTATCAAAAAGTGCGTAAACGCTTCGTCGATTCCCGTGTTTTCTAACCATTTCTTTTTTTTTTCTTTCTCAAAGTTGTTTTTTGAAATTGAATCTAAATTTTTTCCGAAAAAAAAATAATCCTCCCCCAAAATTATCGGCATGTTGGAACATAGTTTCAATGAAATCGTTGTGCATTTGAAATTTTTCTTCATCATATTAAAAACTAATTGGTATTGCAGTACACTAACTGTTTTTTGAGAAAATTTGCATTAAAATCTTTTTCTTACGAGGGTTATACTTACCAAAGAACACTGCTCCGAGTCAATTTTACCATTATCGTGCTGCAGTTCAAATCTGACAACATGTAGGCTACATAATAACGGTGTGGAAGACTGTGACCAAGTGGCACTGACACTATCTGAGTGCCCATTCTGCACCGCCCTGCTGATCGAACAAGGGGCCAAGTCAAATCCTGACGTAAGCGATCTTATTCTCTTACTTCTGTCTTGACGCAAAACACATAAGTGTAATTAAAATAATCTATTTCTTAATGTCTATGCATAATTAAGGCACTTACAGGTTAGTTACCCTCTTTGAAATATGATGCTAGATTGGCTTTTTGACCTTATTATATGGATGATTCAAATGAAATCTGAGAACCAAAACATTTTCAAACCTTGACTGACTTTTCTATTCTGCTCCTTGCATTCAGGAATTATTCATCATCTCTTGGCAATTTGGTGTGAATTCTGACACCATGCATATCCTTTATCTGTTGTTTAAGGGCTTCGGTGACTAACCTATGTTGTTTGATTGTGTTAAGGCCTTTAAAATCTGGAGTCTCCACATAGATTTCATACATGGCACCACAGCCACCTAAAATACAATGCAAACATATGTTAGACAAAATTTGGGCTAACTTGTTGAACTTGACAGTGTACCTGATATATCTTGCACTTCAATATATTTTGCTTTGGGAAACTTTTGTTTCAAAACTTCAACAAGTGATGCCTCTCCAGTTGAAAAAACTCTTGGTTGATCTGTACTCGAAAATCTAGCACCTTGATAAATCTATAATGTGATGAAAATGTTAGATACACAAAAACATTCTAGAACATTCTGGGGAACCTGAAATGATTGACGAATCAAGCGGTTCGCGGTTGATCTCAACATCCCAACTGGCAAATTCCGGGTAACTGTTTTGATTTAATTACGTAACTGATAGAACAGACAACGGCAGCATATGCTAGCCAACTGAGAATTTTCTTTTAGGTTCATCAGTTGTTTACTTTCATAGGTACGTGTACGTCTGCCTGTAGCCTGGACGTTGCCAGATCCCCAAATAATGAAAATAATTTTCTCTCATTTTCATTTGTCAATTGTCCTTTTTCAAATCAAGGCGGGGTTCTCTAAGGCTAACTCTAACGGTTAGTACAATTTCACGCCGACATAAAGGAGATTGAAATGACGAGAATGTACTTTTCAACCCTTGTTTAAATTTGTTTACAAACCGAAAAAAATCTAAAAAGCACATTCTCAGAATCCAAAACATACAGCGAACCTAAAAATGTTGTAAAATCGAAAATTGAAGCTTAAAATATTTTGGCGTGTGTCACGATTCGAACCTTTGACATTGGAGATCGCTTGGGCGGATGTTGCAATTCACCGGAAGTTTGTGTGTTAATAATATCATTACGTTTAATTGCAAATTATTCATTTTTCTCTTTGTGTTGTTTTATTTTATTACTTAAACGTCGATAATTTGGCAAAAGTTGATCATCGACCGTAGACTCGCGCCCCAAGTTCAGGTTCCATGTTCCATGTTTCCATGTACATTGCTTCAATCCCTCTAAGCCTCATCTAGGGTCATTGATGATCAACAGACGCCATAACCACTAGGCTATGGACGCCCAACTAAATTTGATTTTGAAAGATATTTAAAGTCCCTTCCGCAGAGCAGTTAATGTTGCTGAACCTGTTTGAACATTGTCAGATCCATTTCGTCATTTCCCATATTAGTTTTATTTGCTAGTTTGTAAAACAATATTGTTTTTTAACGAAAATGAAGAATAAATTAAATTTGTAATTGTTGTGGATTTTAGACTTGGTGCTGATGACACCTTTGTTTCTGTTTATTGAACATTTGTTCAGGGTGACGGAATTTTGAAAAATAGCGGGAATCCTGCGATTACCCCGAAATTCACCAAAACCCGCCCCGTTTGAAAGGCAAGTATGTTTTCCAGCCCGAAACGACCACTGTTTCGCGGTGCCCCGCGGACCAAATTTGACAATTCTATGGCACCGAGACTACACAAATAAAAAAATAAAAATAAAATGAAATTATGCCTCCTTTGTTGTAAGGTTTCTTGGCCACCCGTGATCCTCATCAGAAAATGCCAAGCAGCTTGTCCCGGAGCGTTTCGGATTGTTACAAAAAAAAACAGGTAAACCAGAAGACCATTAAGTTCATTATGATTCTTGATTATGACAGCACCTTGTATGAAACAAAATCCCTGGTGTCAAAAGAAATACCGTTATGCTTGACCCAAACTTTTGATTGGCTAGGCTGAGGCCAAATCTCAGCGGTGGTGACAGCTAAAGTCTATTGACACCAGCGGCGGAAGCTTCACAAACCTGGCATTCAGACTCACTCCCCCCTGTACTATATGCTGTGCAACAGCCTTTTTCTTACAACTAGTTGTGGTCTACCGCTCATCGGTATCGTGAACATATCGTGCGTCAGTTCAAAGCTAAACGCGGCCACTGTCCGACATGAGTTTCGTGTTCCCCGTCCACTTCTCTTTGCTTCTTTTCACTACATCATTTCCCTTGACCATTGGAGTTTCTTTGTACGAAAAAGTACAACTACTGGAAACTAGTTACGTGAGTTGTTGTTTTTTCCCATATTCGAGACTGTTTCTTATTTAACAAAAAAATATTTTTCAATTCACGTTGTACACGTTTTTTTGTAAGGCTGACATCAAAGAGGTTTTGGAGTGTAAAGTTCTGAATTTAGAGACCAAAGTGATTGCACTGGAAGCAAAAATTGCCGCGTTGGAAGAAAAAGCAGAGCATCAAGAGTCGGTTCTTACCACGTTACAAAATGAACAAGAAAACACTACCCCGATGGCCCCTGACAGTGTTGAAATTGATCATCCAATCGTAAAAAATAACCCAATCTTTCGAACTTGTTATGAGATGAATGAAGCAAATCCTCTACTGGATTCGGGAATGTACTGGATTGATCCAGATGGGAAAGGAATTGGGGACGATGCCTTCACCGTCTACTGCAACATGACTTCGGGTAAGTTTTCCACGGAGGTTTGTTATCTGAGGAAAATGTCATTCAACTTTTATGAATCTGAAGGTTCGACTTTGATTTTTCACGACACGGAACCAAAAACGGACGTCGGGCACTGCGCCGGCCGCGGATGTTACTCTCGGAAAATCAATTACGGTGCATCCAATAGACAAGTTGCAGCGTTGATCGCGTTATCCGAGGAATGTCAACAGTCCATCACGGTAAATTTCATGAGTTTAACTTGCTTTAACCCACAGATAAATCTCTGTTCTTTAACTACCTTAATTCAAACGTTTAGTACGATTGCATCAGTGCCCCATTGCAATTCAACGGTGTCGACTTTTCGTGGTGGGACGACAAGAACGGAGAACCGCAATACTTTTGGTCTGGAAACAACAAAAGCATACACACTTGTCAATGCGGAATTGATCGAAATTGTGTCGAATCTCATATCACGTGCAATTGTGACTCCATTTTTCAGAAACCTTTAACGGATAGTGGTACTTTACGTCTTAAAATCTTTTCAATGTTCACATCCTTTAAAAATACATGCATCTTGATAAATGATGCAGGAACAATAACGGACAAGAATATCCTTCCAATCATGCGTTTGAATTTCGGTAGAACTATGGAAAATAGTTCGTCCGGATTGTACACGCTTGGTCCTTTGGAATGCGGGGGGAAATTGGAAACTAAACAATTGCCTTCATCTTGCGAAGATCTGTGGCGCATAGGCCACGTTTTTAGTGGATTCTATTCCGTTATGGGTGAAAAATTTGTAGAAACTGTCCACTGTGATTTTTCAAGGCGACCGGACCAGCAAAGTAAACAAAGAAAATCTATTTCCTTCGCAATTTTTTACGAACAAAATGCAGCGTAATTTTACTAAATATTTTTTTTTAGAATTCCAAACTTGGATTGGATATTCCGATGTCAAATCTCTACCAACCTACTTCTTCGTGCAGAAAAACGCAAGTTTCAATCGAACGAAAACTCCCATTCCATTCGAAATAGAACAACTGAACACCGGCAAGGCCATGGATTTGTCGTCTGGAAAATTTACGGCACCCAGGATGGGAACATATTTTTTCACGTTCACAGGAGTGGTGAATTTTCCCAACTACACCCGCCACATCTAGAGTTGCCCTTTCCTTAGGTTTGTATTCGAACGGAAAAAGAATTGCGTTGGGTTATGTCGAAAAGGGCAACAACGTTGTTCAGTTTAGTCCCGTCACTCTTCAGTCAACACTAATGTTACAAAGTGGAGATCAAATCTGGTTGCAGATTATAGCTATGTCAGCAGGCGTGTATCTGTTTGACAGTAATTACTACTACACTCACTTTACTGGTTGGCTTTTAGAGGAGGACATTTTTAGTCGATAAATTAAGGAACAATACACTCACGTCCTGAAACTGCTTGTCTTCGATAAAAAACTACAGTCACCGTGAAAGCAGAGTCATGGTTTCCATGAGTCCATGACTCTGGTGAAAGTTTGTTTAGCAGACAAATGGGTCTATATCATTTCATTTCTTTTTGACGGAAGGGATACTATGGTGCCTACCATACCCTGGTTTTCTTTCTATTCTTCTCTTCCTCTACCTTTCTGTCAAGTTTCCCGCTTGTCATTTTGCACCTTTTTCGCGGGTTGCAAAGAAAGAGAAATAGGTATAGGCCGCCTATACCTATCTCTCTTTCTTTCTAGCTCTTTCTTCTTCAAATTAAAACCTATTATAGGCTTAGAGCTATTTTGTTTCTTAAGGGATCCGATAGAGCAAAATATCATGCGACTAGTGTACTAGTGCGCACCATAGCGGGGGTTGCCGCCGGCAAATTGCCACAACATTTCGCTTGACAATTGGTATCTCATCCCCATCGTTTCTCTGTCAAGTCTCAGTTTCAAAGTCACAGTTTCAGTCAAAGTTTCAATTTCATCTAAGACATTACTGATGCTTTAGATTTAAAATCGATTTCGTTTTTGCTTTTTTCAGCTTTTAAGAGCTGGAAAAGACCATGAGATGAAGGCAAAGACCCATTTCTTGTTTCTTTTTGTTTCTTCTAGAAGGCCTCAATTGGTATGTCTCTACATTTGAGCATCCTCAAATCACCAGCATAAGCTCCGTGGTTCTACCCAACTTGGATTTTCATGGATAATCGTGTACAGCTTACCACCGCAAATTACGGTCGTTAGGTGAAACGCTTCACCCATAAGCAGAATCGTGAGACTTGATGTTGGTTTCCAAATTTCCATCTAAGCGAGTGCATCCATCAGCCATCATCCAATTGAGTTCATAGTTTCTACTGTGGTTCTGGTGAAGCCCCGAATAAAGGTCGTTCGTGGTAGGTCGATGTCGTTGAACTACCTGAAATGTGACTCGCCATTCCATCATTCTTTCAAGGATGGATATCTCTTTACCTGCAAATTGTGAAGAGAAATTCGGCAGGTATGAAAACAAAAATCCGAGAGCTGAATCAAAGAAACGCAAAGAAAAGATTCCAGGCATTCTCACAAGCGCTTTCTCTACATAGACTGATCTTCTCAAAAAACACGAAAATAGAAATTATAAAGAAGAAATTTCTACCACTATGGTCAATAGAGTAGCCTACAATTATTCACGATTTATATAAGCTTCAAAAAGAACTGTACCGGTACATGACCTCAATTCGCATTGAATTAAAATCCAATCAACCATACGTAGGATATTATTTATTTGTCAAGACCCTCTTTCCGCCAACATTTCACGGCGCATCAGAACCAGCATGATGTTCTATCCGTAAAGCTACTTCACCCACGCTGCATGCAATTCGAATAGCTAACTAATGACATCACTCAGCTTCAAAGGGATTATCAGCTTACCTCGTTTCAAAGCAAATTATTTCATTCAGATTTTCTGAATGTTGTTTGAACGACTCGGTGTTCCAACGCTTTCTTTCGGGCCATATGAACGCGGAAAGCCTTGTCTGTGCCATGCAACCGGTCTAGCACCAGTGACTTGCCGAAGCAGCTATTACTTGTCATATGGTGAAAATCGTGTGCGTGTGCTGATGTCCACAAAGACCACGGGAAATCATAGCCACTATGGTTCTTTATTCCTCTCAGGTGAACTAGTGCGTACCACGTCCATAAAGTGACTATGTGAGGATTCATAATCATTGGGCCCTAACATGAACAGGAAAAGAATTCATTTTCAAAATACGTTCCTTGCACACAAAAACAAAATGTGTTAACGGGCAACTGTGACTTACTATGTTGACGGGAATGATTGTCATGATATACTCAATTGGAGTGCTGTACGTAAAAACGATGGCGATGGGTGCGTGCCATTCGTGATGTTTTTTGTGTACAGACGCGTATAATTTCGGATGGTGCTGTAATCTATACGGAAAGACTAACGGTAAAAACAGCATCATTTCAGGAAAGGTAAAATTTCTACCTGTGCATATAATAAAGTCCGATCTCGTCGATTATGAGGAAGACGACCAAGTCTATCAACATGCGCCCAAAAGTTGGTAACTCCAAGAAATTTGGCATGGTATTTGTTATTTTCTTCAGATAGTAATTGGCGTGCAAAAGAGGAAAGGTGAGCAGCCACTGATTCATCAGCACTACCTTTGCGGTCTACAGAGCATCGATTAAGTTTCACGTGAATTTATTCATTTTTAAATAATACCGCGGGTCTACTTATACAGTTTACCTGAATAACCTTACTCAAATCAACTGGCTGATTAGTGCCAGGTTGAATCTTGTACTTGGACACGCACTTCGGCCAGCCGTAATAATCCATCAAAATGAAAATACTACCAACACCCCAAAATGGGATTTGCATTGAGAGTACACAACCTGGAAATTAATTTTTAAAAAATATTGGCATGACAATAATTGGAATATCTAGATTTCAATACAAGAATTACAACTAAAAAGTATTTAAGAACTTGCGAACGAGTTACCCCAAACGTATAAATAGTAATCGTCCTCTCCGGCAAAGTGGAAAAATTCTTCCCATTTCGACTGCAAAGCGATGCCTGATGCAATCCAAAACTGTTGTAATTGACTACAGCAACCAAAACACAAAGTTTTTAATTTGAAACGACCCAGAAAAAAAAAATTATAATAACAACACGGAAAAATTCGTATACGTTAACAGAACTCGAGAGTAGACAACCGCCACAAGGAGTAATAACGCACTGGCAAAGTGAAACGGTCCCGTCTGCCAGCCACGTAGCGGCTTCAGCTCCATGATGATAATGCGGAACTCTGCTCTCGCGCTCTGTCTTATAGACTTACAGGTGAAAGTCTTTCGCACACAAAACAAAAAAATTTATGTTGTAGCCTACTTTGAAATGGTCTGCCGAAAAAAAAAAAAAATAGTTCGACGCCCGGCCAAAGTGGGGAAACCCCAAATGAAATGCGATCGCTTCAGCTGTGCCAATGTATGTGGTAGTGCAATTAAGCACAATGCCCAAATGTATTATTTTAATAACATTATTTCTCAAATTTGATTTCCTCTTTCCGGTAGGTTTTGTGGTGAAACAGTAACAGTTAACCATACCGGTTAATCTAAAGGTATACGTGCTACTTGATTTGGAACTTGGACGTAAGGTCATTTGTCATCTTTCCCGTCTGTGTGAATGTTATTATTAGGCGTCAGGTGTTGCGTAGTTTATCAGCTACGTTGATGAGATTCCATTTAGTATCGTTGTCGCATGCTGATAGATAAAAGGCAGCATGAAATTAATGTTGAATTAGCTTCCTTATAGTTCCAACTCAGATATTTTTAGCTTTGTCTTGGATGCCACGCAAGTGTGAATTATACTCACGAGAGAAACCTTCACTTTCACTTTTTTATCACAGGGCCATGTATTGGATCCTTCGAGCCGTGTCTCTTATTCTCTGATTTATTGGCTATTGAGTCACGGTAATTTTCCTCTACTGTAGGAAGAGAGAGTGGTAAATTTCGTCCAAGGAGAAAGAGGAAGGACGAAGGAGAAAGTCAATTGAAGAGAAATTTTCGAACACTTTTTAAAAATTTGCTGCCACTGTATAATAGGTGACTCTTTGTTAAATGCAGTTGCTCTTTTACCTTGGGGCGTTCCCTCCCAGCATTTACTTTTTTGTCCACGGACAGGTAACTAGTTAAACTCTTCAGACAATCATCATGTATATCTTTCCGAAAACTTTCGAGTAATATACGCTTTTATATCATTATATAGTTTTGCGAATTGCTCGCGTGCTCGAATTCTTTTTGAACTTGCACGATGACAACCCTAACATTATAAAGAATAACATTGTACTAAATTATACCGAGTATAGTAGCAATTTTCATGGGAATTTATTGCTGTCCTAATCTATCATACTTTGGTAGTTGGGACGCTGACACAAAAATGACACCTGATGTTTTATAAATTACAGTCGAAGTGTATGAACTACATAGTTGTGGGAAACAATTCTGGAACAAGATCGATGATTGTGTTAGATGACAGTTAGAAAAGCCCGCAGTCGATAACCACAGAAGGCAACGGACACATCAAGAAGAAGTGGTGCTACCTAGCAAGTATCACGATAGTTCACGTATAGACCTACCATCTGAAATCTGAAGACCTGCGTTAAGTCATTTGGCTTCTGTTGTGCTCCGGTTCCTCAGTGCTATTCCACCTGCGGTTTATTCTTTTTTTTCTTTTTATTGCGAAATCATCCTTCGTAAAAAATATAAACATCATATTTTATGTTCATTTTAGAGAAACAGTTTTTACAAATGTTAGATTAGTCATGATAATTGCATTTCCTGCGAAGAAAAATAAGACATGTCGAAGAAAAAAATGACTGTACTTCGAAGCGCTTCATCATATCTGTACATATCGTCCGCATGCTGGCAGCTACGAGAAGAGCTGAGAAACGAAAAAAAAATAGCGTACATATTTTTGAATAGAAACAATTTCCAAACCAGCCTATAGTGTTCGTGTATTACCATTGGTTAGCACTGAACAAATTCTACTTTTGCAGGTCAAATATCAGTTGATTAGGATTAAGCCTAAACGGGAATAGGTCATCATCGACATCACGATTATACGAAAAATTTTTGCAGAACTTTCGGGTGTTTAGCAGTCGGGGTTATTATTGCTGTACCACATGAATGACGAATGTGATTTGCAATAATTTTGGATGGGATACATATTAGGTCTTTCACTGTCTAAACAAAACCCATACCCATTAACAAGTTGGAGACCATGGCGAGTCCACCTTTGCCCAGGCCAGTTATGATGGCAGTCGTACTGATGAAGGTACCACGATCCACGATTCCACGCCGTCAAACATTTGCCGAATTCATTCATTAATTTATCATTGGCGAATTGCCATACCTGAGCACTGCTGTTTTTCAATTCTCGGTCCAAAATTATGTACGCACCTTTAGCGCTCGAGTCACGTTTCACCGATAAGTAAGCGTTGCGATATTTGTTGCGCAAAGGGCCACTCCCGTCGACATTCACGGGGTTATAAGAACATGATTTGGGTACGATTGGTTTCGTTGGTATCAGTGACACGAGCAAATTGGGGCAATTTGATGTCGTAGGAAGTCGCAAATATTCCGCGCCTTTCGAGGCAACGATAATTACTTTCTCAAACCCTGTTTGATCGACTGATAGCATTTCAACGTCTAATCGACTGTCAGTAAGAGTAGGCATCCAAAACACGCGAAGATGTTCGGAGATACCGCCGGACCCTGATGAAAGGCGGCCTTGCTCTCCGAAATTCCACCTGTGGTCGATGGCGTTACAATGCGTGTATCCACTTGAAGGGTCACCGTAGCCATTCTTCCATTGAGCTTGACGGTAGGTTAAAGGGATTTGAAATTCTTTGAAATGGTCATTCATTAGATTGATGGTTTCAGAAAAATTGGCCTCCCCATCAATCGGAAGGGCTAGTGCGAGATCGTTTTGAAACGTTGCCTTATGGAATCCTTCTGAAGAGTCGACAAAATCTGAAACCGCACTCGGAAACGTTTTCCAATACTCCTCGAGTTGGGTATAGTAAAATGGTTTCGAATACAGCTTCCATTCCATCAAAACAACGATCCATTTGTTGATGTCGTACTTACTTTCCAAGAATTCAAGCAGAGAATCAGCCAAAGATTTTTTGTCAAGGTCACGGTTTCTTTCCATAATCTTGCGCATGTCATCGTTGACAAGCCTTTCACTTGTCTTGCACTCGATCAACATGTCATCGAGCCTCTTCGACAATTTAGTAGCCGATGCCAAGATGGAATTCTTGAAAGCTGAACTAGTGATATTGCTAGAAATTAAATTTAGTATATGCTCAAAAAGAACACAAATTTAGTCGAACCTAACGCGTTCTCGGACATCAATTATACGTTGGTACTCGCCACGTACCCAAAGTCCAGTCATAATTATACTGGATATGTATTCAACGTTCCTTCGCAATTCTCGTCCGTGACACTAAAAAACATAGACGCAACATTACAGATAAAGAAGAGAATTTAGAAGTAATAACTTATGATAATCAAACTTACTTCGACAGCGTCTCTTATGACCTTGCATAATGTCTGGACTAAAGGCGTTTTGACCTAGTAGTCCTTCGATTAGGAAACTGATACTTTGACTGAGATATTTCCCTTGCTCGATGAAAAGATTACGATGATGCTCGTCAGGAAGTTCTAGGTATTCCTGCAACGCCAACAGACTGCCTTTGATTTTCTCTTCGTGCTGAGAATATCCCACAGACAAGCCTAGTTTTTGAATTTCTTTGTTAATGAACTGGAGCTCTCTACTCTGAGCTTCCAACTCGTTTTGTATCGTCTCAAAATGAGAGATCAGTTCCTCAACCGGTACCCTTTCTTCCAATGATTTTTTTATGTTGCTAACTATTAAATGAATTAGAGGTACCCCATTTCGAACAAATTTTATTACAGTTTGAATGGTTCGTTTGGTTCTGCCCGATTCCGTGGGAAGAGAACTGCTAACACTCGTTTGCACGCCCCCATCAGCAATCAACGAATTTGTTTTCGTCAATGACGTCACGTTAAACGCAAAGAAAACACAAAACAAAATCAATGTGTTGAAACGTAGACATCGTCCCCCCATTTTGTTGGCAGTAGTCACAAATAACAGAAATCGCAGCAGTTAATTTTGCAATTCTTTCTTAAGCTAAAGCATAGAAAGAACCAAACGAGCAGCTTTTGTTTTGGTTCGCAAAGAGACTGTTGCCGTGTTAAAAGATCACTTCATAATGACCAAATATGAAGTTTGGGTTCATATAAATCTGCATTCAATGAAGAGGGGGGGCAAGAGGTTTCCACAACCAGCCAAAAGTGTTTGTACTTGATCGCAATATTCACGTTGGACTACGACCGCTGACGAAACCCTACACTTGATTCATAGAGTTGCGATTACTTTCTACGTCTTGTTTAGACTGTTATCTTTACTTTAGAGTGAACATTTTTAAATGTTGAAAATATCTCTAAGCGCTTGATAACGTCTTGGTTTTCCCCAACTGTTTGTTGATACTATAACACATACTCTGAGGACGATTACAACAATGTGTGGCAAAGTAACTTACAAATTGATGGTGCATGCACGGTCTATTAGAAGAGGTAGGCAAACGCCATGCTTAGGGCTCGGCCCCGGTTCTCGAAAACCCGGTTTACCCGCGGTTCGTCGCCAAAAAAAGTCGCCCATGAGCGATCGGGGTAGTCTATTTGCCAAAGTGGGTAGGCTGGGCGGATTTGATGGGCAAACCGGGTATACCCACAGCCATCTTGGAAAATGGCGGCTTGCAAAGCCCCAAGTTAAATTAAAAGGGAGGGTAGCAAAAAAATTTTTTGTGGCGGGAAATTCAAAGGGCGTAACTTGATTTCAGGGAAAAACTCGGGTAATCGGGTAGGAAATCGGAGATAACCGGGTTTTGAACCCGGTTAATGGAAACGGTTTTCGAAATTGTGTTACCCACATGGTACCCGGGTAGGTAGTGGGCACAAAGTCTTAGGAACCGTTACCCACCGGATCCAATTTTTTTGCCGAGAAGACCTACCCATTCGCCCAAATACCTACCCATTGGACATGGGGCGAGCCCTGCCTAGGGCTCCGCCCCGATCACATTCTAATCGGGGACACCGCTAAGCTTCCCCGATTAAATGAATCGGGAAAGTTCGGTGCGGGGATTTCTTTTTTCGGTGCGGAACGGTGCTATAATCGGTGCTGCACCGATAGCACCGCTTCAGCCATAGGGGGTTAGTCTTACCAGTGACCTTGGGTTCTGATAGGCCAACGAGAATCACGTGACTAGGGTCACATTTTTGTTTTTGTTGACCGCAGGGCAACTGCCAATTTAGATCACTATTCATTGATAATCGGGGAAGGCACAGATCACCGATATCACCGCACCGGATTGACTAAAAAAAAAGCTCCCCGATTGGCGCGGGGCCGAGCGCTAGCCCTACCCTAGCCGGACGCCGGTATCCACCACTTCTATGTTGGGTTGTTTGGCAATGGTGTTTTTGTTGTGACGGGAGCCGAGTCAGAAACTGTCTTAGCTGTCAAAAGTCCTCCCCATATGTAAAGAAAGACGTGTTTGTCTATGGAATTGTTTGAGATATCTTTCTAATGTACAGATTAATTTCAAGTCGAAACCTTAAGTTAAAATCGTGAAAGGTATTTAGCAATGTCTACCAGAAAAAGGAGCACATCAGGCTCGAAAAAACAGTTGAAGGAGAAAATCGTTCAGATTTATGAGGCATTTTTTCGCGTAAGTATATGCAACCACGAGCCACGTCAAAGACTGCAACTAGCCAGCAAATTTTTACTTGTCAAATTAAATTCCTTATGTGATTTAACAGGGAGAAGATCAGGCTAGTGGAAATTCAAACTTTTGGGATGAATTTTTTCTCCTAAAACCAAAAGTATTTAATTGCTCATCTGTTACCCAAACTACAATTTCAAATAGTGGTTTTCAAATTTCAGGTTGGTGTCATTGAAGCAGAATTGGTGAAACTCAATTGTGAACAGCTAGGTTTAATAAAAGAGAATTTGAACACTTTATTTTCAAAATGTGTCTTTATGTTGGGACATGAGCATCAAATGCGAGTAGCTCATTCATTGCAGGTAGCTTAGATCTTCTGGAATAATATTATGGATCTTTAATTTTTCATAATTTTTCTTCTAGACATTGTGTGCCTTAATAAAAGCCGGTTTTGTCCGCTCTACTGTTGATGTGAACTCTGACATAATCGAACTTCTGATTGGTGCAGGAGCTGCTGAAATGCAAATGCAGTTGTTGATAGAGCACTGCTCCGACATATTAACAAGTTTGACCTCAATAAAAGCAGTTCTTAACAATCTTGGTCTAACTTTGCCCAATTGATTTGGTTTTAGGTGAATGTCCTGTTCCTATCAAAGCCCTCTGTCTGAAGATGATGGTATTAGCATGCACTGGCAATGACAACATTGCACAAAATCCTTTCTATGAGTATTTTACTCAACATTCAGTTTTTGAATCTCTAGTTCACATACTTTGCCAAACCCAAGGTAACCGAAATTGTGTTTACATTCGTAGTTTTTGTCCATCTAAATAAGAAAATCCATTGATATCATAAATCTTCTTTGAATAGGGCGTTTGGAACTTGGGCAGGATGCTGTTGCAGTGGTCACACTTATGGCGTGTTACCGCAAAACTGGTAGTGCCAATCCTTATATGGTGAAACTTTCCATGCTGGACGATGAACTTGCGTTGACGGCTTACGCTCAAGTTGTCATGGCCTCTTTGGGTGAATTTAACGAACGTTATGTCCAGAGCAGGCAGGCTGAACCACAATCTTCCTGGCTCTCTTCTTTAACTTCCATGGTTGGATCAATGTTCGTTTCCGATGAAGCAGAAATTAGAATAGGACAAGTCAAGTACGTTATTCCAATATGCTTCCGTCATTAAATTAAAAATGGTTTCTTTTGCCTTAGAGCTAACGATGCAGGTCTGCTGGCATTGTATCAAGCCGTCCACCTCAATAGGCATTTTGTTGGCATTATTGCACAAAGCCTAGCCGACGTCAATGTAATTTACTCTAAGAAAAGTTAATTATCCGCAAACTGAAATTTCATTTAAACTATAGCCTCCAACAACTACTGTGGAACAAAACGAAACGACTGAAGAAGCAAATCAATCCGATATTACAAATCCGAATAATACTGTGGGAGGCGATAAAACGAACGCTACATCGCCTCCTACTGTAGACGTCGCTATGCCAACGTCTAATCTCATGGCTACGTATTTGGAATACTGGTATTTAATTCATTAATTGAGACAAGCGTTTTCGGCCGTAAAAATAAATTTATGATATACTTTCATTTGTAGTTCAATAATCATGCAGGACACTCGTTCTGAAGCAGCCTATCACAGCACAAAGCTTTGTTTTCTAATACTAACCTGCGTTTCGGAAGATGAATACGCCAACTCATTAATGCATGATCCCGGTTTGACATTTCGGGTTCCGCTTCATCGGCTGCCGATGCGACACCGAAAGAGTTTAACTGATAAAACTCCACCTTTTAGGCCTTTGGTCTGCGGTTTATTAGGTTTGTTTCACTGCTTTCGTTTTCTCTCTTATCTAGAAAGTTTGGATTACAGAGTTTCCTGTTGTCAATTTCAGACTTGATCATTGAGTTTATCCTGAGCCATCTCATGAAAAAGTTCCCGCACGAGTTGTATGAATTGGCTTTAGGTGTAGTTCTGCGTGTATTGTGCCATCAGAAACGCTGTCGTTTGCGTTTGTCGCTGTGCCCATGGAAAGAACTCTGGGCAGCGCTCATTGCTTTGCTCAAGTTTCTTCATAGTAGCGACTCGGCACTGATTCGGAAGTTTGACCTGTTCGCACTGGCTACCCAAGCCGTCAATATACTAAACCTATTTGTTACGTTTGGTGATACTTTTCTGCCCTCGCCGCAGAGTTACGATGACCTTTACTATGAGATCATTAGAATGCATCATGTTTTTGACAATCTTCACGCCATGGGTAAATATCAAGGCGTCAGTTGTTGTATTGCTTCCAGGTTGTTTAATGGCTGATGTCGTTTAGCATTGCGTTATTCAACGGGAGAAAATGAATTCAGGGAATCAGCCGTCCGTCTGTCAGCCGCCTTGATCAACGTTCGAGCTATCGGCCAGCACTTCAAACCCAAAGTTGAAATGTGGATGGAAAGTCAAAAGTTGTCCACACCCACCCAGGATCAGGTTAGTCAATCGAAATAGGCTTCAAAAGCTCTAATCATGTTTTTTTCGTTTTTAGATCTTAGAGGTCGTTCGATCGCATTACGACTCGTTAACTCTGAAATTGCACGAGAGTTTGGATGCGTACGAACGTTACGCTGAGCGACCACCTGTAGCGGCTTTCCTCTCATCGATTGTAGGCAATTTTTATGTACAGAAAGTTACAGAATTTCATTTAATTCTATTACTTGTAATGTCATTTTTCAGTTAAGGAGCGTCGTCTCTGTCATACGCTCCACAACTGATCCGTCCTCCATTGACGCCCATCGCATGCTACTCGAGTCCACGGCCCCTACTACACCGACCTCACCGTCCGCACTAAACTGAATTATTGATTGAACCAGTGATTTCAGATATTTTATCGTCGCCCCATCTGGTTAGGCAGACGGTGCCGTGTATGTAGCATACTAACAGATTGAATATAATACAGGTATACACATGATCGTAAAATTATGTAAGCTATATGTGATCTTAAAGACTTATGTCTACGCCCCGACCCATGTAAGGTGGCTGTTCGCATAAAAGAAGCAGCTTTGGCTAGCAGCCAGCATAATAGATTTTAAGATTGTAAAATATTTAAGAATGTTTTAAGGTTGATGATATTCAGAATTTCCTCGCGTTGTCTAGAGATCTAAGGTATTCCGTCCCGATGCGTACGGATTTTACCATCATATTGGATGGGACGTAAAGTTTTTCATTTTATATTTTCACTTGCAGGGAAAGACTTTTTTATGTCGGCAGCCAAGATAGGCTTAACTGTATTGTAACGTACATTATGCTTAATATTTTTAAAAAGGAGGCAAAGCCAGAAGGACATACATGCGTTACATTTACACTAGTTTTGTTCTTGTGTATAAATCAAATGCCTGACTTCCATGTTGGGCCGTGGGAAAGCCGTCGGTGCAACACCGTCGTCATCCTCTGCCCAAGGGTGGAGGGAATCATTCACTGGATCTTGTTGCTAGACCTACATTTACCCATGCAAAGGTCCAAACGAGAAAAAGACATTTATAGTATGTCTGATATTTGTTGTTCTCTAGCTTTATAGCTAGATTTAAGTGCGTCTGTAAGCGTGATTTTAATATTTCTTCTACTTTTCAGGACTTACCTGATGTAAGATAAGCGTGTAAATATAATTCATTTAATGGTATGTTGCACACAAAGATATCTGATGTCTTTAAATCTTAACTGCCATCTTTCTTTTATATTCCATTCATCAATGCGCTTAACAACATATCTCGTGACACCATGGCCGACAATGGCCGATCACCCCTTCCAGCAAAGTTTACACGTAGCTCCGTATCCAAGTTAGGAGTTTATACTATCATGTGGCCTTTGCTACTGACAGAGGTCATGAATATTATATTTTATTTAAAAAGCATAACCACACAATACAAAAGAAAATTCTTTGTGGCAATCTTTGGTAGGTCGTTTGCTACGGGAACATGCTGACATGCGGTATCAAGTGATCTGCTGTATGCTATTGCCACTAAACATTTACTGCGCCCAAATTCAGTAAGACGATTGAATTTTCCACACCCGTGCACAATAGGGAACAAAGATCGTACAAAACAAGTTCTATGATCCGCTGTCAAAGTAAAATGAGATTGAACAATGCAGAAGATTGCGAGCCAAATTCGATACGTGGTGGATTGAATAAACACATCGCCGTAGCCCTCGCAGTAGCACGTGAGAATAATGGAAGCCAGTTAACCATAACGTCAATTTTACTTATGTCCTTCAACTTCCCTGGTAGGCCTGCGTGTCGCACGATATATTTGAGGAATGTTGTATTTCTAGTGGTTAGTCGGTACGTCAACGCCAAACTTGACCGAAAAGTGTTCCTCCCTTTCGACTCTATCCTGTGAGCGACAAGTCCGCCCAGATTTTATAATGCACCATGGTGGACAAAGTAAACAATCGTGCCGCATACAGAGTATCTGGTTCCTATTCATTCATTTTGAAAAACTTTTTTTCCGTTGGACTTCAATCACGATTGTTCACCTTCTATTTCTGAGTAGAGCTTTACTGATGCACGCTTTCTGTATTTGTTCGTTTGCGTGTACACGTAATACTGTTTGAGTGTTTTTTTTTTTGTTTTTTCTTTGGTTCCGCTTCTTTCGAAAATAAAGTTGGGCAATCCGAACCCTTGTTTAAAAGTTTAAAGAAATGGTTGCTTAGAGGCTTCGCCCCAAACAAGAGAAAAAGGTTTTCTCTAAGACGAGCCAAATGATAAAGGATGGCAACGATATCCGCTTTGGCTTCACACCAACTGTGCAAGTAATTTTTAAGGACATAACTTTTAGGTTAAAGTACCTACCGACAAGGGTGAGCAAATGATTCCAACGAGTACGTGCTGCTCGAAACATAAATTTTTGCACGAGAACTTGTTTCTAAATTCTGGCTAGAAGACCTCCATGCTCGTTGTTAAGAGTTTACATTATTCTTTTCTTTTAACTGATGGCTGTAGATAGACAACCTTCTGCATGACACGACCCGACGCGGAAAACACATGAACATCAGTCACCTGGCGTTTGCATCTATGATCGCCACTGTATTGTATTCGTTTGCCTTCGTTATCCAGTCGGCATTGAATATAATTATTCAATCTGACAGTGGATTACAAAGAATTTTCATTTCTTATCCATGTAGGGTACTTGTCTGAACCACAGTTCCAGATTGACCAACAGAAGAAAGAAATCTGGTCGATTGCATCTGCTTACGTGAAAGTCAGCGCGATACGTGACATGGTCAAAATTTTCTTCCTTATGTCTAAAGATCTGCATCTCATTACTGGAGTGATTGACAAAACATCGATTTCCTGGAATCGATTAAATGGTTATATAAATTTTGTATCAAATCATGTATTTCAATAAGGTGTCGTTTAATTAGTTCACACACATAAAGGAGATAAAGTCGAAAGGAAAAGGCATAGATATCGTTCCCGAGGCTCCATTTTCTTGTGTACATAAATTAACCCATTTCCATTTAAGGCGATGGGTCCCTAGCTAAACATCCCCGACAGCTTTATTGCGACATTCGATAGTGCAACGCGGAAAGGGATGGAGCATTATTCCGTTTTAGCGTCTATTTTAAATCGTTGTGGAATTAATAGTAGGATGACGAAAACTTTGGCTCCGAGGAACTGGGTGCTGCAAGCCTATAGCCCATGACCATGCGGGCTGATCCCTGTGCAATAAAAAGTTTTGCCATTAAATATAGACCATTGCCCAATCGAAGGTAAGCAGAATTAACATATATGTAAATGATTCGTTTTTCGTTACCTGGGGAACCATGAAAGCCTCGTAGGACGAACCGGTCTGCTCGTAATCATGCTATGTACCGAAAAGAAAACATTGGTCAGCTGGTTATAGTCAGGGCATGATAAATATCGCAAACATTTAAAAAAGCGTACATTTTTAATAACAAGGCAATACCGGCTTTCACAAGAAAAGAAATTTTCTTGCCATTTCCTTATAGAACCATGACCAAAATGTTATGATAAATAAAGAAAACAGTGCAATTGTAATTAACAGTCGTCTTCAAGGCAATGGTATTCTTTACAATGAATGATCGTTAGGATATATTTATACCTGATTAATATGCGAACTCTCCTGGATGTCGTTATTATGTGGACGAAAGGGCTGGGGTGATTCAATAGTGGAAGAAGGAGCGCGTGATACGTTTCATACTTGGTTTCGTAGCTGCTGGACGAAGGGACAGAAGGAGAGCGATACGTTTCATACTTGGTTTCGTAGCTGCTGGACGAAGGGACAGAAGGAGAGCGATACGTTTCATACTTGGTTTCGTAGCTGCTGGACGAAGGGGCAGAAGGAGTGCGATACGTTTCATAGCTGTTGGACGAAGGGTATTGACGAATTCTAACGACTGCAGGGTTGTTGAACGGCTGATACGTTATTGGTTCTTGCTGTTGATAATTTTGCCTCGTGTTCGTAACGGACGAATGCGATGAAGGAGTATAATGGATCCGATGTCGACAATAGACGGGGTTATGCGCGGGATAACCTGAGTCACTGGAAACGGGTGAAAACGACGGCGCTGCATCTATCACAACGGCGTCTTCTTGCCGACCGCTACCGAACCCGTAGGGTGAAGCGAAAACACATTTCAATATGATCACGCTGAGTAATGATACCAAATGAAACGTAAAATTCATGATGTGGAAGATGTGCGTGACTCTGTTCGGTCGAAGCTTCTGACGGACTGAGCGCTCAGATCCTCAGCTGCGTCGTCTAAAGGAATTTAACAACGTTTCAAATTTATTAGAGAAGGAGAAAGAGACGAAAGAAAGGCTAGGAAGGGAAAAGGGAAAGAAAAGAAAAGAAAAAAAGGTCACGAACGTGTGCTGAATACTAGCATGGCGTTATAGCTCCAACCCGCTCTTCATATGGCTCAGAAGGCGAGTTGCGTTATTTCGGCAGCCAATTTCTATACCTCTTCCAGTTCCTCATTCCGAGAAGTAAAAGAAGACGTTACCATGACGAGCTATGCATAATGACATTCGATCAAAAACTAAAACAGAACCAAGGCCTTCGTAATATTCGTTGGCCCTGGCAACCGCCGGTGTTATTAAATCGATGAATATGGGACGAACCGTTGAGTCTCGTTAGTTGCTGCCTTTTAGCACCAAGGTGCACAAGCATCAGAAACCACTTCCGAGAATTCCTTCCACCATATCCGCTTTTTTGGGTAGTGTTTAATAAAAATTAACAAAAACAAAACGGAGTATTACTACTGGAAAATGATGCGCAAGTTCCTAATGCGGCCGTCGCTGGTTGACGAGCGAACCATGCAGAAGCAGTTGGCTGACCATCACGACAAGGTAAGACTAAAGTGGGTCAATTGACAAAAACGAGCCTTTCGAAATCGTCCTAACTCGATTTCACAAGATGGGTTTTCTTGCTTTCACGCTAACAGCTAAGACGTGCAACTCCGGCTATTGATTGTCTGTCTCCACCTACCTACAGTCATTTGACGGTACATTTCTCTCCCTTATTTTACATGTTAAGCTGATGGCGTTAAGCGCGTTTAGTGCGCGGCATTAGAATTTAATGGAACATTCCAATTACTACCATCGATTTTAATGGATTTCAGCTCAAGTTAAAAAAACTACAGTTGGAAAATGAGCGTATCTGGCAAATAGAAAACGAGAACCGTCGGCTGTTATCTCGTTTGGCGGATATTATGAACGGCGCGAGAGCGAGCGGCAAGGCAAGGTTCAGCGTCTACAACAGCAAGTGCGTCAATTCGCACACTCGCATGTCATTTACAGTCAAACCAACATGTTGAAAACCTATTACTGCATTAGAAAGTTTAGCCGTGGCTTCAAATTACGTCCCAAGTCTCAACCGAGAATCAGCCTATCCAATCAGCGAGGAAACGTCGATCGTGAAAGCCAAAAAGATGGAGAGGAATGGCAGAGGACGGTGAGTCCCATGCGGCCTCATACCGTTGCAGTGATGTCTCGGGATTCAACAAGGCCGACCACGTCGACCAACGATCATTACCCAAGTAACTCAACCAAAAAAAGCGGAAAGAGTAAAGCGCTGTGCGGCTGTACCAGTCGCCAGCCCATGTCACCACCGGATATTGAAACTCTTCCAGACACGAATTTGCCCCTGGTTACGTCTCAGTCCCCGTTGAACGATGTTACTGATTTGTTGTTTGGTATACAAAGTGTTCAGATTACAGTTAAACCACAAAATACAGATTGAATCTCAATGGCTATCAATATCAAGTATTCTAAGTATTGTTTAATTGCATAAAACTTTTAAAAAGTTCACAATTGCACTTGTGATTTTCGCAAAAAACTAGAAACTTCTAAACAATGGAAATGAAAATAAATGGAAAATGACCATTACAAATGCTACCTTATTCCAACGGTTCGGCTAGCAGAATTCCTTGTGGTTTATCGAAAACGAAGGCATCATTGTTGAAAACGATCTGACCTCTTAGGACAGTCATAACGACACGGCCGTTAAGCACCTTGCCCAAATATGGCGACAGTTTGTGTCGAAAATGCAACATCTCTGGGGTTACCTGTTTTGTCAGAAAGTACAAAATTATTTCTAAAAGAACATTTATCGATCACTTTATCGTTCTTACTGTAATCTGTTCATCGGGGTTCCAGATGACGAAATCTGCATCCATTCCCACCGCAATAGATCCTTTACGATGATGGAGGCGAGCTAATTTAGCTGTATTGTAGCTCAAAAAACGAGATAGATCAGTGAACGATAACCCTTTGGGATGTCCGAAAGTCCAGAGAAGAGGTAACACTACAATGTATACGTAATTTTTATGGTGTCTTTCCATTGTCCACCTTTTCCATCTCTTCCATAATTTGTTTTTTCTTCAAAAAGGTACCTAATTGTAAAGACGAAATCCCACCCCAGGCTTTCATGAAATCTCCAGTGTCGACGCATTTCAAATCCTGAGGTGCAGGTGAGTGATCGGAGACCACCAAGTCAATGGTTCCATCTAGCAATCCAGACCACAACAAGTCCTTTTTTCGAAGAAGGACAAAATCAAGAACTGTTGATTCTCCATTTGAAAGACATATTCACAATGGTAGAGACTATCAGTATACCTGATTACTCTTGTCCCTAATAGGCGGGCAGCATTTAAATTGCGTTGCTTTGACTGGGACCTCTTCCGCAGACAGTGTCAAGTAATGCGGACAGGTTTCCACTGTGATACGTTACATTGCATCAAACATTAAACAACATAAAAGCCTAATATATCCACACCATTTTTTTACCTGTGATAGGTACTCCGTCTTTTTTAGCTTGAGCGATAAGCGGAATGGCTTCGGCGCATGAGAGATGCACTATGTGACTCTGAACTCTATTTCCGTTCAAAATGTTATAGTTTTATAATTGTTAAGGAGCTAACTACCAATCAAATATATATATATACCTGTAGCGTCTACACAATTCAATAACTAAACGAATGGCTTCCACTTCCATGACACCGGGTCTAGACTGCAAGAAGCCTTGATAAACACTAGGTATTTCTTCAGTGTTCGTGCTTACGGCAGAACAGCACTCAACCTCTGCATGAAACTAACGATGATAAAATACATGAATTTGTTAAAGTCAACTAGAAATATCTAATTTGCATACGTACTAATATTGTCGTTGAAGAATTCTGAAGCCGCTGGAAAGCAATTTCAAGATCTTCTTCTTTTGCCTGAGGAAATTCGTCAACGCCACTGGGACACATAAAACATTTAAAGCCACGCACTCCCTCCCGCAACAGTGGAATCAGTTCATCCTGGGAAACTCTCCTTAGCTAAAAACTGGATTTGGAAGTTTGTTGGATTTAAAATTACCTGATTGCCAGGGATGATGCCACCCCAGAATGCAACATCTACAAAAACATTGTCAGATGCAGCTGTAAATTTTTCTAAAAAATTTTCTTTGGTTGTGGTAGGAGGAATGGAATTCCTGTTTGTAATGGTATTACTCAGAAATGAGATCACCAATAATAATATATCTATTTTAATACAAAGGCATGTCCACAATAGTTGTAACACCTCCTGCAGCAGCAGCTCTTGTAGCAGTTGTGAATCCTTCCCTAATTAATTCAGGTGTGAAGCTTAGCATAGACCAGGTCATAGCTTATGAGAGGCAATAAAAATTTCCTGATTACCAGTGAGTCCTTCCAGGTTCATTTACATGAACATGAGAATCAACAACACCAGGAGAAAGGACCAGGTTCCCCAAATCTATTACTGAGATTGGCTGGTATCTATGGGCAAATAGTATAGTTAAAAGGGGCAAAGCTTTTTTATGCATAAAGAATTTTTTCATATTTTCTGCCAAATGTCTTTAGAATTTGTATGAAATCTAATGTATTTAACACCAATTTGATTGTAAATCCAACCTTGTTTAGTGGTATACTCATACCCATTGAAAAACATTTCATGAAACATACTCATCATTAATGCCTAAGGGCAATCCTGCTGTCATCATAGCCTTTTACGGCAACAATCTGGCCGTTCTTCGTGACAACAGCTGCTGAAGCTACGCCGTGGGGTAGTACAACTCGGTGGCTTTTGAAAACCACAATCGAATCTTTTTAACATAATATTCAAGAGTTGATAAATAAGAAGGATATCAAATGACAACATTTATTCAAACCTGATTTGACAATTGAGGGCTCCAT
Organism: Daphnia magna; assembly: GCF_020631705.1. Lineage (NCBI taxonomy): Eukaryota > Metazoa > Arthropoda > Branchiopoda > Diplostraca > Daphniidae > Daphnia > Daphnia magna. The sequence goes on along the minus strand of NC_059188.1, from coordinate 9,928,889 downwards.
TTTTTTAACGTTATCTAAGCTGAAAACAAATCAAATAACTGAAAACAACACGGAACATATGAGATATGACTGCTTTTGGTGGTCATCGGATCCTTGCAACTTCGCAAACATGGTCTTAGCTTTAGGCTAATACTAGTTTGTATTTTGTTGTTTATAGAGACCGATCGCCATCTGTTATCTGGCGGGCAAAAGAGTAGACGATATACAGGTCTCAGTCTCAGCTGATTTCTGTTCCAGACCGAAATCGTCGAAATCTTAATTGGCTGCAATTGGTGTAGTTACAAAAAAAAAATGTTGAATATATTACGTTCGCGATGCATCGCTCACAGCAGTTTCTTAGCTCCGTTGCAATCAAGGTGGTCTTCGTCGATCGAACACACACTTCAAGTTAGAAAAGACATTGAATCGAAACGAGAACTCTCCAGACAAGGAGGTGGGCCCAAACGTATTGCTTCTCAACACAAAAAGGTATGCCTACATTAACAAAGCATTTTCGACATAATTGAGCCAATAATCAAACTATCACCAATTTCAGGGAAAATTGACTGCTCGAGAAAGGATTGATCTTTTGTGTGATGATGATTCCTTTGTCGAATATGATGCATTCGCAGAGCATACCTGCACAGATTTTGGAATGGATAAAGAAAAGGTCTTATTGAAATTATTTAACTATAGCAAAAAAAATTTATCTTTCCTTTTTTTTTTTTTTTTTTTTATACAGTACCCTGGTGATTCAGTAGTTACTGGTCATGGTCTGATAAGAGGTCGATTAGCTTATATTTTTAGCCAAGATTTCACAGTTTTTGGGGGCAGTTTGTCATCCATTCATGCTCGCAAAATTTGCAAGGTAATGATTCTCCAAAATTGGGTTGTCTGTTTCTAGTGGCACATAATGCAATTTTGCTAAAAGATCATGGATGAAGCAATGACTGTGGGAGCACCTGTTATTGGCTTGAATGACTCTGGTGGAGCTAGGATTCAGGAAGGTGTGGAATCTTTGGCTGGGTATGCAGATATTTTCTTGAGAAATGTCATGGCATCTGGTGTTGTTCCACAGGTTAATTTCATTGCATTTGTACAATCTTCTGAAAAAGTTTTAACAAAAATTTCCCCCAGATTTCTCTTATTATGGGGCCATGTGCAGGAGGTGCTGTCTATTCTCCTGCGCTTACGGATTTCACTTTCATGGTCAAGGATTCTTCATATCTTTTCATCACTGGACCTGATGTTGTCAAGGTAAAAAAAAAAATTAAACAAAAAGTGAACAATACAGAAAAAAGCGCAAAAATTGCCACACATAAGTAAACATATACAGGTCATTGAATGGGTTTGTTCATTAATGTTTATTACTCATTAATAGTCGGTGACCAATGAAGATGTTACTTTTGAGGAGCTTGGTGGAGCAAAGACACACACAACCATTTCTGGCGTGGCCCACAAAGCATTCGAAAACGATGTAGAGGCTCTTCTTCAACTTAGAGACTTCATGGGATATCTTCCTCGGTCAAATAAAGATCCATCTCCAATTCGGGTACCCTCTGATCCTTGGTAAGTTGAGCATTTAAATGAAACAACTATATAAGTTGGCTAACCTTATGGCGATTCACGTATTAGGGATCGAGAGGTTCCCGGATTGGATAGTGTTGTTCCATTAGAATCAACAACCGCCTACGACATGCTGGATATTATTAATTCAGTTGTGGATGAAAGAGAATTCTTTGAAATTATGCCAACATCTGCTAAGAATATTATTGTGGGTTTCGCATGCATGAATGGTCGTTCGGTTGGCATTGTTGCAAACCAACCCAAGGTCGCGGCTGGTAATCCAATAGCTGTAATAAAATCGAGAGTTCGTAATTGGTAACTGTTTTGCAGGTTGTCTGGATATCGACGCATCGGTGAAGGGTGCGAGATTCGTCCGCTTCTGTGACGCTTTCAACATCCCGATAATAACGTTTGTCGACGTTCCCGGATTTTTGCCTGGTACGGCGCAAGAGTATGGAGGCATCATTCGGCATGGAGCCAAGCTTCTGTACGCTTTCGCTGAAGCAACAGTCCCCAAAATTACTATTATCACCCGAAAGGTAAAGCACTTCCTATTACTATAGTCATCTGTAGAAAATATTATTCGAAACTTAATAATTCTAGGCTTATGGAGGAGCATATGATGTCATGAGCTCTAAGCATCTTAGAGGAGACAAAAACTATGCTTGGCCAACTGCTGAAATCGCTGTTATGGGCGCTAAGGGTGCTGTTTCCATCTTGTACCGAGGAAAGGGAAATGTAGATCAGTATGAACAGGAATACATCAAGAAATTTGGAAATCCATTCCCAGCTGCCGTTAAAGGTTCTTGTGTACCACGAATGGTATAGTAGAATTAATGATTTATTTTTATGTATAATAGGCTTCGTCGATGATATTATAGAACCACGAATTACTCGCCGTAGGATTTGCCAAGATCTTAACGTGTTAGCTGCCAAATCGCAGAGGAATCCATGGAAAAAACATGGTAATATTCCTCTTTAAATGTACTGCAATTGTACTGTACGTACAGTGTAAAAATGAGTATAATAAACACTTGTTGAATGTGACACTTTTGCCTATGTTTTCTCCCATCATTTGTTAGAATAGAATAAAGCGTTGCAGGAATCCAATTAAAAATTTCTCTGCCATTAATCCGTGTTTGACGAACGGCATAATTTTTACTTACTTTACTGATTGACGTGGCGAGTACTAGGAAGAACAATGAAGAACCCAGGGAAAATTCTGGAAATATTTTTCTTTAATATATTGTAATTGTAATGCATGATGTGTTGAATTGATTTTAATAAGGACAAATTGTTGAATGTGAGCCCTTCGTGTATGTATTTTCCCAGCATATGATGTTAAAATTAAGGAAACTTGAGACAATTTAGAATTTCTCTGCAATCAGTCCATGTTTGAAGAACATCATGACAGGTCTGCTTTCTCCATTAATGTCGCGGTACTCCATCAGTGCAACCATTCCATCAACATCCATTTGAGCTCCTGTATGAGAATTCATTTCTTTTACCCCTGACATCTTGTTAATTGACAATAAAACTGTTATACCAGTGAAAAATTGGAGATCCTTAAACCTTCCAAGAAGATCTTTCATCACTTTGCTCATATTGGATTTGAAGGTCTCGACTTCAGATGGCTGGGTCTCTTCCAATTTGGCAACCAACCTGGTGAACATAGTATCAAACATGTTTATTTAGGAAAACATTAAGAAGAATATATTAAATTTTACCTCTTCATGTAATCTTTCAGGTATTGAGTGTAACCTTTCTTGTCACCAAAGGCAAAGCATTCAACCAACTGATGTGCCAAGACGATGTCACAGCCAGATTCAGTAGCTTCCTCACTTCCTTCATCAGCTTCTTCAGCAGATGGGTTGGCACCAGCAAGGACGATTTCACCTGCTTTCCTACTCACGTACTATTTCATTAGAGTAAAGTTTTATTAGAAAAACTCATTACGTGAGACATAGGCATATTGACAGATGACAGGACAGGTAGTCAAATTCTACGCACCTTTCCGGTGACCTCATAAAGGACTCCATCGACAAGTTTAATAGGGTAACTGTCAGAGAACATCTCGTCGTCTTGTCAGAAAATTAAAAAAGAACAGCAAATTCTGCAATTAACATTTAGCTTACTGTCACACGGCCATTATAGGACCGGTCTTCGCTACTTCTCCGGTTAATTTAATTATCGTAGACTTTTATACTGGTACAAAACATAGAAGATGAAAATTGAAGCAAAATACCATTAAAAATATCCTTGTAGATGATCATGGTGAATAGATGTTTGATGATAAAAAAAGTAAAGAAGAGACACAACACCCAACTGGGATGGAAGGTAGACTCAAAAAGGAAAGAAGGAAAGAGCAGTGAAGAAAATGTAAGAGAAAATGACTCAACGTTGCCATTTCTCAAAATTCAGCCCCAGCACCATAGAAAACTAGGGCTCGGCCCCGATCACATTCTAATCGGGGACACCGCTAAGCCCCGATTAAAATGAATCGGGAAAGCTCCCCAAAATCATAGGGGGTGGTTCGTTCCTGCGTCGACTTTGCCATAAGGCTTGGTCGTCAAAATTCTTTTTAACGATGGTGATGGCACCTAGTGGATTTTAAGAAAACTACATATCAATCCTAGGCTAGTTTATCAAGTATATTAAAAGTAGTGAAACATGATTTCTTTAAATTTTGCAACGGTTTTGTTTCTAATTTTCATTTCAGCTAAAATTACGTTTGTAAGCTAAATTCCAGCTACCTAAGCCTTTCTTTTTGTGTTTTTTTTTATTTTTTTTTTTTTTGTTGTTCAGTTAAAACTGAAAAAAATGCTTAAAAACCCTCGAAACTGCAGCTTTTGCCAAGTCGCGCATGAACGAACTCCTCTGCTCTCTCCCCGATTTAAATGAATCGGGAAAGCTCCCCGATTGGCGCGGGGCCGAGCGCTAAATGCAAGAGGGAAATTCTGGAATTTCATTTCTGCAGACAGAGTCATAGACCCCTAGTTCCTCCACTATAGCTATTTACTTATTTTCTCCCTCTCAGAAAAGGGGTACCCTCTTGCGGGGATTACTATATTTTAAAAAAACGAGGGTTTTGGCCTGTCGGGGCATGGTCGGGGCGTATGAGTGAAATTCCGCCCGTTGTGACTGCCATCAGTGATATTCCACTCAACGCAAAAACTCATTTGTCGACTGATGGCAGTTCATTTAAAAAAACTATAGACCTCACGTTAAACAGAACTTGAGTATCGTGATTGTGGTTTAATTACGAATCAAAATCATTGTATTTTTTACTAAATCTAAATAATTGGAAAAAATGAAAAAATGGGAAGGCCTTAGCTCATTTTCGTCAAAATCTGCAGAAATCGACATCTCTTAGAATTCAATTAGAATTCAAACGCCTGTAAATAAGCCACGCCCCCGCTCACTTTTCGCGAACCCAATTTTTTGAGTTTTTTCGGGCTGGCTCCTTTCGAAAGTGCTGCACCATGCGGAGATCTCATGCACTACAACGCTATCTCTCTAGACATCCGCTTGGTTTTTTGCAAGTATTCGAAAACTTTATTTTTATTGTTAGTGCAATCAGATCTCCGCTTGGTGCAGCACTTTCTTAGGGAGAAAAAAAAAATTGGGTGAAAAAAAAAGACGAAAAAAAAAAAAAAAAAAAAAAAAAAAAAAAAAAAAAAAAAACAAAGTAGTCTGTTTGAGGTATTTGAACGTTCGCAATAGTTACGCTAGTTACCCGTAAAAAACATAGAATAAGTAGAGAAAATTAAGACTAAATTTAATAGAAACACAAATCAATGACATCCAAGCACAATTAAGCAATTAATCTACCAAGAACGCATCCTTCGCCCTCTGTTGAGTGATGGGTGTTCCTCCTTCGCCCTCTGTTGAGTGATGATGCGAATTTGCGTCCCAAAGCCAAGAAATGCGAATTTGGGTCCCGAAGCCAAGAAACTAAGTTGTATAGAATCCCTTCGGGGAACTTTGATAGAATTCCTATCGGGAAACTAAAATTTGGTCCGAAAATTTAGTGCTTTACCATCGCTTCATAGAGAGCACTAGGGTCTCTAAAAGTTACGGCAATGCCAAATAAATTATAACAAAGAATTTTTAAGTAAAAAGAGGGGTGAAAGAGCGTTTCATGCAAGGAAGGTATGGCAAAAAATGTGCAGTTTTAGCAAAAAGTCCGTCGTTAATCTCAGATAGAATGTCAGATTTCTCCGCAAATTTCATTTATGTACAAAGTGTTTGATCAAAACTTCCATTCGGTGACAATTCATTGATCCAGTCGGCAAATATTTTATTTACTCAAAAGTGCAGATATTTCCAAAGATAGATACATTTTCAATGACAAGTTTTTGCTCCAAAAAAAAAATCGCAAGACAGCTGAGCACCGCGGGCACGTTGCTGTGTCAAGGCTACAGAGAAACAAGTTGGTGGGAGCCTTGAATCTGATTTGCCAATTTAAAAAAAAACTCTATTAGGAAAGAACGCACACACAAAAAAAAGGCTTTGGGAAAAAAAATCTGTGTGCCAAAATAACTTAAGAATAGTCGCAAAGTGATAAGAGTTGAAAGCCAGTTATAAAATGAGGGGGGAAACGTTGCCGATAGACGAAGAAAAATGGCTGACACGTTTAAAATCAACATTCATCTGCTCCACCTCCATCCAATATCGAAGGAATTTGTCTTCCACACTGCGTCGATCGCCATTTTCGAAGAGGACATCAACACTACCAATCATGATGGAATGATAGTTAACTCAGATAAAAACAAACAAACTCCAACAGCAAGAAAAAGGATGAAAAAGAAAACCACAAAGAAATCTTCGATGGAAGGGACACAGACCCTACGGTACAAGATTAATTTTTATCTTTAAAAAAAAACCTAAATAAAATAAATAAGAAATGGTTGAAACGGAGGGAAAATCGAGGGTGAGAATTGCACCAGCAATCGTTAGAAATTGATCGGGTATTGTCGCACGATGCCTGTGTTGGTAGATCGATCAAGTTGACACAATCGCTCTCTGGTATCGACTTTCTTGTTTACTTTTCTTTGTCTTTTCCCCTTGAAGCTGTTGTGTTTTTGTTTCGACTTTCTTCCTTTTATCCCATCTTTTTTTTCTGTTTTCTTTTAACGGACCAATGTATTCGTTGGAGTCTCTTATTTTCGTTCCTTTCAAAAGTCGTAGGGAAATCCAGTGAAATGCTCAACATATTTACAACGGTTTCTCTTGTAACATTTAGCTAAGAATGAAGTATTGTTTCATGCAAAGAATTCAAAGCAGTCACGTCAGTTGATCCCACAATGTCTGCAGGTGTTCGTAACAATGTGTGGGCTTCACTTAAAACTCGGTATTCGCCATACGCATTCAATAATTACAGGTTGAGAAGAAGAACGTAAAACATAAAGTAACGGAATGAAACAAACGAAACAAACGAAACAACAACAAACAAAAGAAAGATGGCCGATTAAAAATGTGTTGTTGGGCGTACTAATGCTCTTAATATCAAGAACAACTTTAAAAACGAAAAAACGAAAGCCCCGAGCCAACAAACGCTTTGATCACAGCCGAACGAAATCGAATGAAGAAAACAGAGGAAATTATCTTTAAAAACATAAACAAAACAAAAAAGATCCCGGTCGGTTGAAGGTCACGCTCCGGTCACGGACTGCCTGACACCTTGCCTTTTCATTTTTATTACTCTGATGCCGGAGTTAAAATTTGTCCAACTTTACCTGTGATGTGTGTTGGCTTTTGAATTGCTCGTTCTTCGAGGGGTGCCCCCCGCCAAAAAAAAAACAAAACAAAACAAGGAAATTTTAAGTTTTAAAAAGTCGTCACGGACAAACCTTAGATGGCATTGGCCGACGATTCGCGGGAATAGTGGAGAGTTACCGACGTTCGTACCACAAAAACAAAAACCTGTCGAGTTGAGAATACACCCCGTCGTGCAAATCTCCACTTACTTTGCAGACTGCGTGAGATTTTTTACGCAATTATGGAAATGACAAAATTCAAGAGCCATTGATCAACATTCCTCGGTTGTTGGTGGCGTGTGATTGGCTCGTCGTCTGCGTGCATTCGAGACAACAAACCGAAAGACTATAAGAGTTTTTTTGTTTTTTGTTTTTTGTTTTTTAAAGAAAAAGACAAAAAACAAAATCCATTCCGATTTTGGGCGAACTCTCCATCAGTCGCGCCCCAGTGATAGTGATCGCATGACAGAGTACGCTGGCCGCGAGACACACACGAGGGCCTTGGCGTGATCATGTCTTATAGATTGATAGGTTTTTTTTTTTCTTGTTTTGTTTTGTTTTTTTCCGTATTCTTCTTTTCTTTCTTTTCCTCTTTGTTGTTGTTGTTTAACGTTTCTCAATCGCGCTTTGTAATCTACGCAACTGGGTGATTTGCATAATCATGAAAGGCTGTATAGGACTCTTTTATATTTATATATATATATATAGAGAGAGAGAGATGGATTGAAAGTCAATCAATCAAGTGGTGTGTAGTAGCGTCCACTGCAGCTGTTGATGCTTATCAATGATTTATAAAGAAGCAACTTCATTTATTTATCTCTCTCCTTTCGAGATTTTTCTCGCTCCGAGTTGAATTCAAACGCGGAGAAACATTCAAAGGGGAAAGAGAAAACAATCAGAATTTCTTTTTTTTGTTGTCTTGGGTTAGGAATAGATTGGGTGTTTTTAAGGGTGCGGAGTTTTGATCGTTATCCGACAATGTGTCTTTCACACACACACACACACAAACTGTCGTGCGGAAGAACTATAGCGTATACACCTGTTACATCGAACAAATCAATTTCGTGCGATGTCTGATCAATCAACAATGTCTACACACAAACGAAAGTTCTAAATAGGTGGCTATTTAAATTCACATTCAAGTCCATTTGCATGTTTTGAGTGCCAAAAGCGCGTGCAAATTATCTGCGATCACGGACTTTAACACGATCTATACAATAGCGATTACACGAAATGATCCCTTTGCCATTTTTCTTTCAGTTTTTCATGCCCTTACATGAAAAATAAAATTTAAAAAACCTGACATGATATTTTTCTTTTTTTTTTTAAACAACAGACCAACTTTAATAGCTGGCACGTGCAAACTGTAAATATAAGTTGTGAAGTGTATCCGCTTATGTTGTATATGTTATGCTTGTGTGTGTACGTTGTGTATAAACCGTTCGCGACGGTGTTGCAGTGACTTTGCGAGCCAAAGCCACAGGTTTTGGCGTCGCTACGATCCGCTCGAGCTGTTGGTCGAAATTGGACAGAGATCTGTTGAACTGGCCTCCATCCATAGCGTTGCTGCTTCGGTCTGTTATTGTTGTTTAACGGTGTGTAGAGAACCGAAGGGAACGTGCCCTTCTCCTGGACTCGTGTTGCTGGCCAAGAGCCCCCCCCCTTCCCTGCCAGTTGATTGCCAATGTAAACAACAACCAAAGAAAAACCCAGGGAAACTTGTATAAAAATGTGTTGCTGTTTCCTTTCCACCCTTGGTCCTGTTACAAATGTTTAAACTAGTTTAGATTTGGAGCTTGAGAAGAACGAAGTCAAAACATCGGCAGAGCTTCTCCTCTTTTGCGGTTGTGAACCCAAAATTCTCAGTTCGATTTTTTCTCTTGACTCTATAGCGCCGTGTTGTTGGGCACTGCAAGATGGCTAATCCTCGTCACTGATTCACAAAAGGATAGGACGCAATCATCGGTGCAGTCACTGACGGTTCGTCAGCCGTGAGATGAACGCCATTCATCATCGCATCCTCAGCCATCACGTCATTTCCATCATCATCTGCAAATCGCCTGCTTGATGATCAATTAACGTGCTGCCATCACCGACTTGCAGACATCATCACCGCACACACACACACACATAAAAAGAAAAGGAAAAATTGGAAGAAAGAGGGGAACCCGTTTGTCGGTGAGTCACCAAAGTGCCCGTGTGTGAAATCAACATTGGATGAACAAAGACGTAAGAGTTGCCGCACGATTTCACTTTGTGTCTCATCTCTTTTTGACTTTGTTCTCCGAAAGCCACTTATTGATGTGTATTTGTGTCTTTTCAACTTCAAAAGACGATCACTGAAGGAAGGAAGGCGAGGATGAAATCATTGAAGCGGCCTGCAGGCATTTTATGCTTCATCTGGTGTCTGTTGTCTGCCAGCGTCGCCTTGGCTGGAGGTAAGTTCCAACCTTACTTTTTGATTAGAAGCGCATCAAACGTTGCGGCGTGTTGTGAAGAAAGCGCAAAATAAGAAAAAAGGGATTTACATCTTTGGCCCACAGCTCCGCCGAAGATACGCGCGGATTACCGCGCAATCATCCGCGCCAACGCGATGGATCGCGTTCAGATGTCGTGTCCCGTTCATCAGCAATCTGGCGATTCGGCTGGGCTCTTCATCAGTTGGCTAAAAGTAAACGTCGAATCAAAATTGGCGCCTCATTTGAAAGGCTGTGATGCATTTTCGCACCTAATATTGATTGTGAAACCGACTTTTGAATAGGACAACGAGTCGCTTCCCGTGATGATGATACGATTCGAGACGAAAGGAGCCCATTTGATGATCGAAGATGTCGAACCGGAAGACGCTGGCGTCTACGTTTGCATCGCCACCAACGGCTTCGGAAGCCAAAGAGCTGCAATTCAATTAATTGTCACAGGTAAAGGGGAGAAAAACGAGTCAGCAATTTTTGTATTTTTAAATATTTACTTTCCTGCCATTGCATGTGACGCCAAACGGTTGCCGTTCGCAACGTCTGGCAGATCCTCAAACAGAGTCAACAACCGTCGCCGATATTGAAAACAGTTCCGACGACTTATTGATCGAGAAGTTGAGTTTCACAGAGGAGACGCTCCGCCAACCGAATCGTGTGCGCATCACGGCCGGAAGTTCCCTCGACATCCAATGCGTCGTCGCCGGTTATCCGTATCCGGATCTCATTTGGCTTAAAGTAATCAATTGATTTATTTTTAAAAGCCAACTCATTATCGTATACCTCAACTCGTTTTACGCAAATGAAAGGACGGTGTGGTGTACAAACGATGGCAGCAGCAGAATGCAGCGGACGAAACGAGTTGGAGAACAGCATCGCGTCTAACGTTGGCCATCCGAAGAGCTGGGCCCTCTTCGTCGGCCAATTACACGTGTTTGGCGCTCGGTTTGAAAGGCAAAATGCAGACGACGTTCATCGTTTCAGTCCTAGGTAAATGAGACGTTGCGACCCAAATTCTAAGCCAATTATCGATTATCAAAGAACAAGACGATCGGACGTCCCAGATTCAGCTGTCAGCGACATGAGCGAAGTCCACCCGGCCAACGTGACAGAGTTCAGAGGTGGAAGGGCCAAATTTCACTGCTGGGTGCGCAGCACGTCCCTTCCGCAAGTCGAATGGCTGAAAAGGCTTCCGGGCCATCCCCTCCGCCCCGACTTGAGCCTCTACCCCAACACGTCATTGGTCGTTGGCGAGGATCACTACCAGAGTATTATCATTATTTTGTCCAATTTCCCGGCTAACGTCTGTGCTGTTTTCCTTGACGCGTGTTAAAAACAGATTTGAAATCATTCGAGTGCATTGAAATGCATGCGAGCACCAGTCGTTTAGCGTAAGGAGATTTGTTATCATTATGCGTGTACGTCATTTGCGTTTCCCTTTTAGAGCTGGAAGGCGATGAACTGGTGCGCAAGGAGGACGGCTCCTATTTGAAAACCTTACAACTCGATCCGCTAAGTGAAAACGATGCCGGCCTCTACCTCTGCCTGGGCAACAATCGCTACGGTTACACCATTGAAAAGACTTACTTGAACGTCAAACCCAGTAAGTCAATTATAACTACCTACGTCGTATTCGAACTGATCGCCTTTATTTCTTTTTATTTTATTTTTTTTGTTTTTCGCTTGCAAAAAAAAACAAAAAGATTATGAAACATCGAAAGAGTCGAAATCGGTCCCGATTTCGATCATGGTGGCGCTGCCTTCCATCCTTTTATTGAGCATCGGTTGCGGCTTTGTTTGCTGGATGCGGAGGCGTGAAAAACGGAGACGCCTGGCTGAATTGGCGGCATTGGCCACCGGCTGGAGCCACGGCCTTGCCAGCCCGCAGCAACAGCAAGAACAACAACAAGCGATGCAAACAACAACTGAGACAACGTTGGGTCGAGGTGGTAGCGGTCACAGCAGCTGCCATAGTCGGCAAACGCTAACGAGCGGCGCGGGGTGCCATCATCTTAACGAGGAGGCGGACACGGGCCTGGCTGTGGGCTCGCCCGCCGCTAAGCGGACGGGCGTCGAGATCGACTGTCGCTCTGGCGGCCAGCAGCTGAAAGTGGACGACCTGCAGTCCAATTATTATTTCCAGCCACAGCGACATCATCAGCTGGAACAGCAGCGCAACACGTCGTCATCGCTGATCATCTAAAGAATCTAAAGAATTAAAAATAAAAATCAACAAATAAAACCCAAATCTGATCGATTCAAAATGAAAGGAAGAAAATCAAAACGCCTAAGGCAGTTGACCAAAATTGCTGGACCCAGCCGCGTCCATCAAGTTCCTCCTCTCTTCCCCAGTCGACCATTAATGAATTATCGACACGCGACCCCTTTGCCCGCGTCTGCCGACTTTCCCTATTGACGGCCCAAGAAGAAGCGTCAAATCCAAAAATAATAAATACACACACACGCAACGTAACACAGACCAGCTCGTCTACCGTCTTACTTATATTTTTCTGAGCACATACGCAGCCTATTTTTATTTTTTATTTTTTTCGATACACTACGAGACGCTGCATGTTTAGGAGGGTGCCATTATTTATTTCTCTTCATCAATTTGCATCTTTTTATTAAGGAAAATGAAAGATTCAAAGTGTGGGGAGTGTCTTTGACTGTAACGGAATGATCAACGATGGGGACGCAATTGTTAGCGCATCCGCTTTTGATTTTTCGCTACTTGCGCTACGTCGCACAACGAAGCTGATTGAATCCTAACGATGCGCTATTGATTGGAAAACGGGGGGGTTTCAAGAAAAGAAGAATAGAAAATAAAAGAAATGCGAATGCGAGAACATAAAGAAGAAAGAAAAATGCATTAAAGTCACAGAGGTATACATAGTAGACTAGATCTCAGCTGATTGTTCCCAAATTTAAAAAAAAAAGAAAAAAACTTGGAAGGATTTCAATCTTTTTCTCACTTCTCCTCGCAACGGACCGGTTTTCTGCGTTCGAAAAAAAAGGAAAAAAATTGTCAACATCATCATCATCTTTCTCTCCCCCTCCCCTCGGTTCTTTTCCCTATCAACATCTACGTCACCTAGACAGAGTTGTACACGATACAGTTGACTATGTCACCATCTCTCATTCTATAACGTTTTCTTTCTCTCTTTATCGTTTTTCTAGGTACAACAGGGGACCTTTTTTTCTTTCTGTATGTCCCCCACCCTCATCAACTTTGGCTCCCTCTTTTGGAGTCCCTCTGCTCTTCGGCTGGAACGGTTGACCAGATGGTCACGTGATAGGATGATCGATGATGTTGACGATTTGCTAATCAACAAAAGAAGAGGGGAGACACACACACACACACACACAGAAAAAAGAGGGACAACATGTACATATACTCTATACATCCAAACGAACGCGAAAAAAATGTAGGGGCAGGGGGAGGGATAAGATGAAATAATGAGAGAGTAACAAACGTATATACGTATCATTTAGAAAGAAGAGAGGACACAATAAAGAAGCGACATGTGTCAGGTGACGGAGGTGAATATAAGGTGATGAATGTGCCTTTCATCATCGGGGAAACGGATCGAAGATGCCAACATTAGATCCTTGTGTGTATATATTTTTCTTTCTTCTCTCGCATAACAAAAAAGGAAAAAGAAAAAGGGGGAACGAACACACGCACGCACACACACAAGAAAAACAGGGCGGAGTGCTTCATGGGAAACGGTCGGGCTGGTCTAGAGTGAACATCAGAGCCAAACACACAAATCTAAAGGTCTGTATATATAGCAACAACATATCTACCCCGAAATATACAATTTTCAAAGAAAAATACATTGAAAGGGGAAAAATAATACACACACAAAAAAATCACCACCACCATCTTTTATTCATTTTTTTTTTTTTTTGGTGTGTGGGCGGCTGGAACACACGGTCATTTTGAATTTTTATTTTGTTTCAAAAAGATTTTTTTTTAATATTGCGTCGGTGGCGGCCGTTTTTTTTTCGTCGGTTCCGACTGCGTCGTGTCGGTGAATGGATGACGCCGCTAATGGATCGTGAGTACCAAACCGGCCCTGTATAAAGAACTACGTATAGGCAAAGAAGGGGGGGGGGATGTGATGAATGATCAATTCGTCTGTTACACACACGTTCAAAAAGTACACGCCGCAATGTCTCGCTCTCTCTCTCTTCCAACTACATAACTTAGTCGACAACACAAATTGATCGCAGATTCCCCAATTTTTATCGATCTTTTCATAAACCATATACATCCCTACCCCCCATACAGCCATGACCCCAACAGCCGCCGTTCATAATAACTACCATAATAAGCGAACCGGCAATTCAAGGCGCCCCATTAGAGAGAAGAATAAAAAATAAATAAATAAATAAATAAAAAAATTAAACGTCTGAAACACGCAGACGTAGGCTAATATAACATCGGTTTGAGAGCTTTGTAGACCGAAGAGATGCGAATGAGCAGACCGGGCTGTGCGTAAAAAAATCCGTGCGGATAAAACGACGTAATGGCGCACGACAGGACGCCATCAAAAAAAAGAGAGAGAGAGAAATATAAGAAAAATACTAATAACAATAGTCTACAAATAATAAGGGATATGATGAAGATGTCGGCAACTACATGTAGGACAAGACCATCCAGCACGTCGGGCGGATGAATGTTGCGGCCGATTCATCCGGCAGTAGAAGAAGAACAAAAAAATACGACGCAACGCGCCAGATGTTTCTGTCGACATAACCGACGCGCAGCCCCAGCAAAGCGTGCGCCCCCACAACACACAACAATAACTGAATTGTCGACATATTTGTTGTTTTTTTATATATATTTATACATACGAGAGAGCGCAAAGTAAGTTAGAAAACATATTTTTTAAAAATCACGAAATATTAAAAAAAAAAAAAAAAAATGGAAATGAACAAAGAAAAAGAAAGAAAAAAATGGAAGTGAAAGAAGAAGAGGATGACGTCGGCGGAATGGGGAAATGACACGGCACAACTCTATGGATTGTCTACGGCCGTAAATAATGAATAAATCACAAATGAAAAAAAAAAAATGAGGCACACGATGAAGACGAAAAAATAAATATATAAAACCTTACAAAAAAAAAGACGTGGAAAAATGCCGGATATTTCCAGCAGTCAGCTGGAATAAGCAGGCCAAAGATGGAAACGTTTTGAAAAAAGAGAGAAAGACATTCTTTCGTATTGATGACGGTTAAAAACAGTCGTATACGTATGAATATAAGGGAAAAGAGAGAGAGAGAGAGAGCTGCTGAATATTTTGCATCAGCCATTCGAAATCAGGCAAGACGGGACTTTGAGCTCATCGTCGTACCTCACTGTCCTTTTCTTTTTCTTTGGCCCCACAACTTCATAGTTGATGGAAACCATTGAGAATATACAGCAGGTTATAAAGAGCGATATGTATGCGTCTGCAACTGTATATTATAGGTATATATATAAATAAGGAGCAGCAGTGTGCATTCGACATTAGAGGAATGTTCCCTTGTTTTTTGTGTGTGTTTATTTGGTGAGCTGCACGGTGAAAACGGCTGCCGTCTGGCCAACCTCTCGGGCAATGAACAGCAGCTAACAGCCACACGCTCCGTTGGTGACAAATCTTTTAGCTCGATCGTAAATCCCTAAAAGTCACAAGGCTCACGCAGTTTGCAGCTCCTCAAAGTATATTCAAAGAAGTACCCCCAAAAAAAAACCCAAAATAGGAAGGGGGAAATACCCTCTGCTATATACTAATGGATGTGGGTGCCCCGTTTAGTTGCTGCTGGTGTATCGGATAACACGCAGAGAAAAACAGCAATTCTAATCAAACAAACAAAAAACCAACCATCCGACCCCTTAAAAAACAAAGTGAGAGCTTTTTTTTAGTATAGTATGTATATATATACTAGTACATGTGTGTAGCTACACGTCCATAACAATCATATTTACCCCTCGTTAACCAAGTTTTTGTGTGTGTGTGTGTTGTTTATATATAACCTCCCGTATTTCTTTTCTTTCTTTGGAGGTTTAAAACAAAAATTGTGCGTCTGGTTAGTGCTCAAGATATTTATTTATTATTTTTTTTAAACCAGAGGCTTGTGCATTTAAAGAAACAAGAAAACTCTCGACGAAACCGAGTCGGTTTCCAATGTCTCGTCATCTAATCATTCGGGGGTCGTTATCAACACCCTGAAATTTTTTTTTCCTTTTCTCTCCACTTCAACTTCACGGGGTTTCAAATATATTGAGTGAGGGAGAGGGGGGTAGGGGAATTTTATCTTTATGCAGTACTATATGTACAGTATAGGAATATATATAAATATACACAACACAGAAGAAAAAGAAAAGAGGAAATGGTGAACCGTATCATGCTTCACACCATCCATCATTCAAAATGTTGAGACTGGCGGCCGGAGGTGGCGGCGTATTACACTCGTTCTTTGAAAAAAAGAAAAACAAAAAGTGAGACGAGAGAGAAGTGACCTCATAATGACCTCTTCTCTTACACTATACAATCATCTATACTACATAACTCTCGGTATATACGTAAAAAAATATATAAAATTCTGAATTACAGCAAACATAAACAGCCGACATATTCAACAATTTTCAAACGCTGCTGGTTTGTTTTGGTTTGTTTTAAAAAATCAAAAATTTCGATTGCATTTCTAAACATATCGTTTCGATAATTTATGCAGTTATATATAGACACGTCTCTTTATAGTACATTGGTGAACGAGCTTTGGTGATGACGATTTGCCTTACACAAAACAGAAATAGTAAGACGAGTTTCTCTGTAAACAATTGCCTATTACAATCATATCAGATGCAACTCATTTTCACAGTTGATATTCGTTTTCGGACTTGTGTGTGTGTGTGGGGGGGGGGGTTCCCAGTTCATCCAATCGGCTGCTACATGTGGCTGAAATATGAGGCATTGAATAAGAGCTGGTCACGTTCACAAACACACCCTCCTCTCCTATATATAATATACAATAAGGCCGTGTGTGTCGCCCCCCCTCTTTCTATTTCATCACGGGCCTTTAGAGACACGGTTGCCAATGGTTGTATATATCCACCAAGAAGGGGGTTGCCACTTCCGAAGTGTAAGCCGAAACCGCCTTATTGTTTGCGCTCTAGCACCTTTTAAAAATGGGAAAAATAAACGAATACAATGTTATGCTTTCACGTTTTTCACAGTTGCAAACTGAAACCCTCTGTCTACCGATTTCTAACGCTCGTTTTATTTTTTTTACCAAATCATTTTCTTTCTTCTTTGATATAAAAGACATTTTCCCTTTTGAAAAAAAGATATCAGATGGATCAGACGCACTGCGGGATTGGCGCGAAAACGCATTTCAAGAAAGGATAAGGTTGTTTCGATTTTTAGCGAAAACGATCCAACGATGGAGAAGCAATAAAAATGCCCTACCTCTATAATCTTTTTTATTTTTTATACATTTTTTTTTTAAAGGTTGTCCTTTACCACCCAGCCTTCCGTCTTCTTCCGATAAAAGGTTCGGGTCTATTGTGTGTGGCTGCTATCGCATCTACACGTAACTGTGTATATATATACGTATATACAGCACACTATTCGAATAGATATGTAATATACGTGCATATACAGCCTTTTTGGCAGCGCGTTCCGTAAATGTTGTTTCCATTCTATACACGGGTCCTTACGTCTTGACGGATAAAGATCCGGCACAACTGTCGTTTTCTATCCTTGACGGTCTCTAATAAACAGTTTTATTTCCTTTCTTTTCGTTCGTCTTCTTCTTCTTTTTTACTGTTTTTCTAGGTGTAATCGACGGGCAGGGATCGGAATAAAAACGAACCACAAGAAAGAAAGAAAAAAAACAAACACAGCACGTCTCTAGTATAGACGAACGACATCTTGATAAGGCCCCAAACTCAGGGAAAATGCTATACTATTATATCTAAGGAAAAAACAAACCCTGAACTTGATGTGTATATATATATATATAAAACAACTGGAAATTGCTTTGACTTGTGTGCTGCCTAAACGCAGCAAAACAAAAGACTCTCTGATTGGTTTCACCCATCGCTATATTACATGTACCACACACAGAGGCGCGCGCGCCCTCTATATAGGAAATGTATATACATTGAAGAACACACGTGGGCCTCTGTCTTACCGTGCAGTCATAAAGCATAGAGATAAAAACAACGAGGGTAAGAAAAAAAGAGAAAAAAAAGGTTGACATGACAGCCAAACCATTTTTTGTTTTGGGTTTATTTTATTTTCTTGTATTTTGGATGGCGGTAGGTCTATATAGTAGCCTGTAAGTTATAGTTTAGAACTGTGAAATACAACGAACTTGTAGGAAGAGAAAGGCTTTACACGAGAATATATAAATGTATAATACGCAACGCTTTAAAAAAGTTAGAGGGACTTCAAGGAGGGGAGGTTATTTAATACCTTTGAACTTGTGTCGCTTGTGCATTTCCTTATTTCTTTTCACGTCTTTTATTCTTTTAAAAACAATTCCTCGTTTTTTTTGTTTGGTTTTCTTCTTCTTTCTTTTTGTTGTTGTCTTTGCAGCGTTTTGTTTCGAATCTTCGAAAACTATAGGAGTTCTATTAACACACATTTTCATTTTGATTTCTATAATATGAAAATCCATTGAGATTTTAAAAAGAATTGATGGGAAATAAACTCGATTTGTTTTTGTTTTTTCTCTTGTCGTGAATCGTGATAAACAAACCAAAATGATATATAATAGAGACGCTAAAGGAAAGAATGTTTGATTAGAATGACCCTCGGTTTGAATTGAGCCGTTGAAATTAAAAAAAAAAAAAAGGAAAACCTTCCGCCCCGTTGATATAGCAGTCCATTAATCAACACACTAAGGAAATCTGACTGATTCTCTTTACAACAGATGTGTTCAATGTCTAACGGGCCGTTAAGGACTTGAAATGAACTCACGACCCATTTTTATTTCATTTTTTTTTTTTTCCATTTCAAAATGACCATCTGACCGAAAGTTTGTTCGTGATTCTCAGGATGGACAGATTATGATGCTCATTGTTTATGCATATACAAGCGTCTCTACTCCATAGCACATTATGTACGGCTTCGTATTATGGAAAGAAATGCGGACCAGAGTTTGACACACATCGTTATAACGTTGACCGAGTTCTCTCCCCGTTTATCCGCTACCGTTCATTCCGTCAACAGAGACCCCCCTCCCCCTCGTCCTCCCTCCCAGGTCAGTCCCTTAATTCAATTAACGTGATCAACTGCATATAGAGGGGGTGCCTTCGTATTTTTTTTTCCTGCCGCCCCCTCCCCTTTTTTTGTTTTAACGTCCATTCTTTTCGGGGCTATCATTATTATTAATTAACGAGCGGATGAATTGTTTTTTTTTATTTAATTTTGTTTTTCACACAGGTAGGTCTATAATAAGGTGCGCTATAGTTGTGGTCTCTCTACATCCCCCCCTTTCCGTTGATTACGCCACTTCCGGCCACCCAGGGGGAGGTGTTGAGGGCGTAGGAGGAAGAAGAACAAGGGAAATAACTGCTCATTCAGCCCAGGTATATACATGTGTAAAACTAACTATATATTAGACACGAGACACGTTATATCGCATTTATGAATCGCAAACAAAATGCAGCACGCGTTTGTATTTTTTTGTAATCTATAGCGAACCGGCTGAAAGGAAACAAGAAACGAAAGGTGCATGTCTATATATATATTAATATTCACATTTCCTATATATATATCGTTCCGGTTGGCATTGGCCATCCGGCCATCCAGTCAACTATATATAAAAACCCAAACAAAATATATGAAAATAAGCTTCAAGCAGCAGATGATACCAACTCTATTTTGATTAGCATACATTCAAATTGTAGTAATACAGCATTTGACATGCAGCTTATACCTATATGTAGCCTATATATATAGTTATACACATCAAGATGTTACTTATTCAGTTATTCTTTTGGACGTATATGCTAATGACGGCACAATGCTGGTGGTATATGTTATATAAAGGCACAGTTGCCTACATTGCATTTAAAAAGGGAATTGTTCCCGACAGATCCTATCATCCAATTTTTGTTTTTTTTTTGGGGGGAGGGGGGAGAGAGGGAAAAACATTATGAATATAAAACAACGTTTCCAACAGAGACTCGGAACGTATTATTCACAATACTATACACACGCCATTGGAACTTTCACACCTGCATTTAGATGTCGAGACGCGAGTGAACAGGAAAAAAAAAATTCAAAAAAAGGTGGGTAACACCTGAAAAAATGTTGGGCTTGGGCTGGACTCGAACCTCTCGCTGTCGCCGTTGTTTTGCTCTCGTGTAAAAAGAGCGGCCCCACGCTCGGCGGGAGCTGGTGAATTATTTATCCATTTTTCTTTCTTTTTTTTTCTCTCTTTTCAAATGAATAATGGATGAAAGAAGAAAATAGACGGAGTAACATACAGCATCCATCTTTTTACGAGTCTCTCTCTTTTTAGATGATTATGCAGCAGAGTGCCGAAAAGAAATTGGGAGGGTATATACTGCATCGTTTGCATCGATCATCATTTCCCCAACTGGCGGATTTAGTTTTTTTTTTGCTGATGAAATCCGACCATGTCCACGAGCTTTTGCTAGAAAAACTACATCGGAGATGACATCGCCTTTTGGGTTCATTTATTCCTCTGGTATGCCAATAATGCAGTCCATCCAATCACAATTATACAGGCAAAAAATAAAAAGGCAACTATATAAAGAACAAATCGTTGACCATTCAATCAGCTCTCCTGTTTAGCTCATTGTCATCAGCATCTCATCCATAATTTATGATGCATATATTCTCTTATTATGTGACTTGATTTCTTTTGTTTTTCTGTTGTATTCAATTTTATTCTTCCTATATACACTTTTACGACTCTCGTCCCGTTTGCCCCTTTGTTTTGTCTTTTGTTTTGTTTTTTTACCCCTTTTGTTTTATGTCTTTCTATACTTCTTTCCTTCTTCTGTGGTTTATGATCGTCGTATAATGTTTTTAGGGATGGCTTTCTAATTCAATCGCGCACCCCGCCCCCAGCACCCAACTGGACTTTGTTATTATTGTCTTTTGGATATTATTTTTCTCTTTTTCTTATAGCCAAGTGGAGAGAGAGGAAACATCTCGGCATGCTACAATAATAATAATAACAATAATAATAATAATATCTTCCTTTTCACCCCACAATATCTATATACGCTGGTGACTGGGTCTGACGGGCTCGTGTGTGTGCGTCTACATCGATAATCGACTTGATGAGGGCCCCCTGGACCTTTCGTTCCCTCTTTTATATATAAAAATAAAAGGGTGTCGACTGTGAATGTAGAAAGAGTGTGTGTCATGATCAACTAGAATAGATGATCAGACTCCCATTTTCGGACGATGCTGGCCAATGGTGGCCGTCGATTTCTCAGATCGTCCAATCTTTTCTTTTTTATTATATATCCAGTAGGACATAGACTGCATTTTTTGGTGAAAAGAATGGCTTCCATTCGAAAAGAAACGATAGAGAATGGGACTATCAAAATCAGACGAAGAGAGCTGTTGTAAGAGTTGTGTATATATAGTTTGTTTTGAGAGTGATGCACAGTGATGTAGACACATGAATTCTTTAAAGTGGACACACTCCGTTTATGTTTATGGAAGATGGTCGGCCGATAAAACAGGAAAAAAAAAAGGGGGATCCAGGGCTTAAAAGAACCCAACACTCGACGAAATGCCCGATTCCAATCATTCGACAGCATTTGTTTTTTTTTGTTTTTTTCCTTTTCCTCATATACCAACGTAAATATATTTATTTATAAATAGACCAAGGGCTTTTCCCTCGTCTCTTTCTTAACACACACAGAATGCATCTTAATCTGACAGGCCTATTACAGTCTATACGTGGCGCTTGTCCTTGTCTATTCACTATATCGTGTCTGGATGGCAAATCAAAAGCGATTGCTGATGATGACGTCTAATTGAATATCCTGCGGTACACCGGTTATAATCCACATACACTGGCGCATTTATTCGGTCAAGATACGAAAAAAAAAACAAATAATAATAATAATACGACATCTGCTGGTGACACTGTGTTTACTCCGCATTGGTCCCCCCATCCTTTCCTGTTTAACCCTCGTTCGATATATCGAATCTTTCCCACACACAATTTGCGTGTAGTTTCTGGACGCGCTTCCGACGCACTTCATCCTTGACATGTTTGCTCACATTTCAGACGGGTCATTACTAGAGTAATATGATCATTAAAATTTTTTTTTTTTTCATTGCAAAAATGGAAGATTTGACATGGGGGAGGGGGACCAACTAACGAGAACCTTCGACTGTTATTGTGTTGGGAAATAATCATTTAGAAGAGGAGAACCTTAAACGCAAAAATAAGGACCTTTATATATTTCCATCATCTTTCTGTTTCCTTCTTCTCTTTTCATTTTGTCCATAGATTTTCCAAGAACACCCCCCCTCCAGTTTTGACCATATTCCTCGAGTTTTTCCTTCCTTCCAGCAGCCCCCGATGAGGTGGAGGAAAAAGATAAGGGGACATTCTTTTTTTGTGTGTGCTGAGAAACAGGCATTCACATTTCACACAATACAGAATGTCAAACCTCCTCCTGCACACATTTCCCTATTTCTGTGCAGTTTAGTGACCTTAAATCCCCTTCGTGTTTCTTTTTTTTTCTTTCTTCTTCTCTCGTTCATCGAGTGGGGCTGCTCACCCTGTGCGCAGGCTCATCTCCAGTTTTCAAAGATTTCTTCTTCTTCTTCTTCTAACTTCCATAGACTTTGATGGTTATTCCTTTCCCTTATGGTCTTTCCCATTTTCAGGAGGAATCAACAAACCCCTTTTTTTTTTCTTTTTTCGAGATGCTGGACTTCCCCCCCCCTCTTTCTTTATATACCTCTTACCCTTCTGGCACCATATTAAAAGAATCTGATCAACCGGATAAAAAAAAAAAAAAGAAATAGAAGGACATGAAAGAAAGACCCTGGAAAATAGAGGGGCGTTGTTTGTTGGTTGCTCCGGAGCTACAAAAAAAAAAAAAAAGCTTCTGATCACATAGTCGTGCGTTCTATAAAGCACAATGCATATAGTATAGCCTATATATATACGTACATACATATAGAGAGAGACTTCCGTGTGGCAAGACGACAAAAGAGAGAAAAACAGCAGCTATAGGCCACGCGCACTAATGAGCTGTACGTATATGTGCTGGGGGGGGATGTTCCATCTGAACGTTATTCGAATAGGAGGGCAGAGGGACCTTATAAAATATCTCGGATCAGTTGCCATGACCGCGCCCTTATAATAAAAGAGAAGACCAGGTGTGTTTTTCCAGACGTTCAATCGGGCCTCCCATGTCGCTAATGACTCGCTGTATACGAGACTTACGGATCAAGAAATAAAAGCTGAGCCCCCCCCCCCTTTTTTTTTGTTATTTCTTCTTCTTTTCTTATGTACAAAAAACAAAAAACGATTTGATTATAAGAAATAAAAGCTTATCAGATTCACGAACGAGAGGATATACTGTACACAGTGATTGATATAGCTTTAAAAATAAAAAAAAACACTGATAGAACCTCCCTTTTTGTGTGTTGGAGTGGGGCTGTCTCATTAACGTGTGAGCTATTTTCACGCCAATTTGGTTACGGGCGTCGTGGCGTATACAACACATTCAACCGGCTGATATCGCATATACACGACAGGGCCCGTTATACAGCCAATACATATGAATACATTCGTATATTTGCTTCCCTGCTTCAAATTATCTACGCCCGGCACACAACTATGTACGTCTACTCTCTAAGAAACCGACGCTTGATGTCGCGATGGCAACGACGCGTTCTCTTATCTCGTTGGCTTCGGGAGCTGACGGAAAAAGCTTTACAAGAGACGCCCAAGTTTAAAAAAAAAATGGGAAAACAGACCTAAAGAAAGAACGAAAGAAAAAAGGAGGATGCATTTGACAGCTAGTGAGCGACCGAGAAAGGCGAGCCCGTGACTGAGGCCTTGTCTAACTCAATCCCAACAGATTACAGCGAGAAGAAGAAGAAAACGAAAGAAGAGGAAATAACTCTAATGCCGCTCTCTTCGGCTATCGAGACGGGACAGAAACTAGGGGAAAAACGAGCGTCAAATAAAAATCGAGGGGGTCTTGGCCGTGTGCGCGCACAACACGCAGAGAACACATAACTAGGAGGAACGCAACCGTTGAGAAACGAGCAGTTGAAATCATTGCCCTAATCTAAATAGAGATATCAAGTCAGGCGGCTCAAAGCTGTCCCTCCTCCTCCTGCTCCTCATCATCCCTCTGTCTCTCCCTGCCGTCGAATGCAATCGAATGTATAAACCGCGCCTCTCCTCCCTTTCAACTATATAGCCTTTGCACATCATTCCACGTTGAGTATATACGTATATAGTAATATTTATAATACACACATATATATATATATAAAGACCGGACATTGAACAAGGCGCTTATTCCGCATCGGATGTCTCTTTATTGTTTTTCCTCTCTGTGAGATCCTGCCCGTTCAATTAAAACTATCGATTAATGCTCGAGACTTTATGTGTCTCTCTCGCAAAAGCAGCACGTCTATTCATATGGAGGTTGGGCATAGTTATTGCTGGCGTTCACGTTCGTTTCTGCGGAAGATCTTGTTGGACGACGTCGATCATATCCGAGGCTTTGCTAATTAAATTTTAAAAACAAAATTGACAAGAGAAATGAATTTTCGGAATAATGTCTCCAACGTTAAAAAGAAAAGAAAAAAAAAGGGCAATTGAGACAGACGATCCGAGAGCAGGTGACACGGTTTTTAAGGTTCGCACTTAAGCGTTACAAATGTGAATAGATTAACGGAGCTTCTTGTTATTTTTTTTTTTTTTTGCTCACTGGTCTTCCGTTTCTTTTGTGTATAGTCATGAAAGAAAATTTCAATTTCTGGATTATTGTTGGGGGCTCCCTTTTTTCTTTTTTTTTTCTTTCGAAAATCCCATACTTTGGGCGCTAAGTTGGCAATTAACAACTAGTTGCTAGCTATAAAAATATATATAGACCCCCCCCCCCACGCTCTCCTTTCTCAATCCCCCATTTTTTTTTTTTCATACCCCCCCTCCTACTGCATTTTTCATCCGGTCTAAACAGCTGAAAAACCCTCCTCTCGCATCTCTTTCTATCCGCTTCTCAATTGTTTTTCTCTATTTCATCGAGTGTGCGGCCCAACAGTTGAACACTATTAGTGAAGGGCACTAGCAATTGCAGCCGATGCCAAGTTCCAGAAAGAAAAGAAAAAAAAAAAGACTATAAAAAAAATAAATAAAGCGGAAAATAAGGAGATAAATAGTTTTCTTATTTTTAAGTCCCTCTTTAAAAAGAAAATTGAATGTCTCGACCCCTAAGATGTACTTGTAAAAAGAACACAGTAAATATGTATAATATACCTGAACACTGCAAGCGTATAGGTAGCGTATATATATACACACACACACACACACAAAAAAAACGATCTGGCAGAGAAGGAGAGAGTAAGGGTTGTGGGATGGGTGAGAAAAAAAAAGAAAGATGGTGGCGCGGGCGAATAGGGATAGGGAAGCTTTAAAACTAGCAGACAACCACCACACGCGAGTTCAGTTGGCGCCTGGTCCTCGACCAAGACGGACGTTTTGTGCGTGTCATTGAGAAACGTCGTTTTCTTTTCTTTTCGTACTGAAAGGAGAAATAAAAAAGGAACGTGTGGCGTGTTTTTTTTTTGTTGTTGTTGCTGTTGTTTCTAGTGTTGTGAAATTCACTGCATCTTAGTTGGGTGCGTGTGTGTGTGTTTTTTGCAATTTCTTCTGTTTTTTTGTTGCTTTTTCGTTGGCATTGGGACATTTGACAAATTCGCTATCCCGCACACTGTACTGCACAACTGGACAACGTGGTATCCGAGACTTGTTGGTTAATGGTGTGGTTTCATAATCAAGTTGACGGTGACGGATTTCAATGCCGAGTATATTTTCGAATCGCGACATGATGACATCGGACAAAGAGGTAAGGAATCCGAATTGACTGCGTCTCTTGTAGACACGTTTTCATCGATGCTGCCGTTCCCAGTTAGGAAATATTTACGTTTCAAAACAAAACAAAAGATGCAGGTTTGCTATTTCTGAACGAGAAATGGGCGAATTTTTGTTTTAGAATTTCGATTCGTTCAAAACTCTTTTGCATTTGACTTTTTTGTCCGCCAGCTGCCAGTGTAATCGCCAGTGCCAAAACGAAAGCAAGCCGAAAGAAACATGTTTCGGTACTTAGAGCTGTTTGACTGTGTCAATCGATCAATCCTCTCGTTTCGACTCCACTTACCGATTTTGATGCTCTTTTTTTTCCTTTTTCTTCTTTTAATCTGATACTGAACAACTCTTTTCCTTTTGTACAGACACTACCCCCCCACTTTGCGTACCGCATTGAATCTATACCGATTTGATTCTATTCCATTGGTTTTTTCATTCGTCTTTTCTTTACTGGCGTATTCAACATTTCGCCCTCCAACTTTTGGAAGCTATCCAGTTTCACCGAATTGCCATCCGACATTGATTCCATGATTTGCCAGCGATGCTGCAACATCCACAAAGATGGTGGACGGCTATACTCGGCCAATGACATATAACAAAAAGCTCTTCGTTCCAGCCTTGCAGGCCTCTCTTCTCTTCTCTCTCTCTTTCGTCCTTCCATTGCAATAGAAGAGGGAAAAAGCTTTTCACTTTTGTCGAGTGCCCTGACAGGACTTTGATGGCACTGCTGACGACATAGTCTCTCGTGTTTGATCAACGGGGGGATCGTGATGTTTGCTCTGCTCAAACACTAAATTTGATTGGCCGCGTGTGTGTGTATGCCGCTCGTGCACACACACACACACACAGGGCGCGAAACGTTCGGTTTAAGCTTTTTAGATGGACGACGTCAACCTCTTTTTGATTTTCGGTCGATCCATCTTCAAATATGCCGCACCCTCCCATTTCTCATCTGCCGCCCGTATTGCATTAAACGAGTCATTATGATTGAAACGTTAACCCTACCTCTATGTCTATTTTGTTTTGTTTGTTTTTTTTCTTTCCTTCCTTCGTAGGAGAAAAGAAACGTTTTAAATGTGTGTCAATGTTTTTCTCGAAACGCCCCTTTTCCTTTTTTTCCTTTTTTCTCCCTATATAATTTTCGACGGTGAATTTATCTACATCGATTAACATAAGCTTCCTTATAGCTGTGCAGTCTACAATTTCAGTGTATGGGAAGGCTTATGTTAATTTTGAATCGAGTCCCCCCTCTCTCTCTCTGTGGTCATTCACTGGGAACTGGGTAAAACCTGGATTTACTCGGCCTGGGCACTGATACACACTTTCTCTTCAAAATTCGATAGTTCAAGAATTTTGTGTGTGTGTGTGTGTGTGTGTGCAGATCTTTAAATATGGCGTCTCTTCTCTTTTGTTGTTGTGTTTGTTTTGACTAGCGACTCCTTGTTACATTTGAATTTATCGTCGGGATGGGCAATGACCATATTAGGCCATTGTTTCGACAACCCCCGCACCGTGCGTATACATTACCCGATACGCTCACGGCCGTGCACAAAAGAAATGAATAACAAGAAACAAACCAGAGAGAAAGAACAAAAAAAAAAAAAATAAGAAAAACACACACACACACACACCCCACAATTCAGACGCAACCGAAAGAATTGTTGCAGACAAAACAAACTGCGTTTGCGTGACGACTTGAAAAGAAACAACAACGAAAAAAAAAAATATTCATTTCATCTCTGTATTTTTTTTTTGTTTCTTTCTCTCCTATTGTGTGATACCTATTTATCTATTCATATTTGCATCTAAATAAGGTTTTTCATTGTCGGAAGTGGGTTGCATTTTTATTTTTCAAGCTGCGGGCCAAGAAAATCGTGTACCAAGGAAATGACACACACGCCCATGCGATATTAAGATTATTCTAGTGAAACGTCAGAGTCGGAAGACGTAGGAATTCCAATGGATTAACAAATCAATTACACGGCAAAGCATCGCGTTTTTTTTTTTCCTTCTCCCTGAGCACAAAAAAAAAAGGGGATGGAGGGAAGGGCTTCTTTGGCACGCCCGGTGTTTTGGTACAAAGAGAGACGGTTCATCTGTTCCTCACAGCTATTTGCTTGTTAATGAGAACGCGCTATTTAAGACAACAACGACGAAAGTAAAAAAAAATAAAATAAAAGGAAGAAGAAGAAGAAGCGGCAAACCAAGTGTGATAACTCACGCTCTTATAGCGTGAGCTCATAAAGATTCAAACGTCTTTGAATGGGATGCTCTTATTCTTTCGACGACAGCGTCAAAGCCAAAAGAAATGAAAAAAAAAAAAATGGGGAACCCATTGAATCGATGAACGCTCTTTTTCTACTTTACCACCACCGGTGGCCACACCCTTCACAGAAGGAAAAATGCTTGACAGAAATAGATACTGTAGAATCTAGAAAGAGAGAGAGAGAGAGAGAAAGAAAAAAAAAAAAATTTTTTTTTTAACACGTTCAGGTCGACTAGAGAGACGGAGGCTGTCTGTTTAAGAGCGTTTGGCTTTCGCCAGCAAAAATAAATAAATAAATACAGTAGGTTACATTCCGTCATTTTTATTATTATTATTTTTTATTTTCTTTTCTTGGTGTGGCTGTACCATTTGTTGCTCCTTTTTTTTATATATTTCCTTTTGAAACTTGTACGTGTTGATTTGGGCACGTTCGTGAGTTTTGCGTGCAGTCTGTTATTTAAAAAAGGAAGGCGCGTTAGATAGTCTATAATAAACAATAATCCTACACATCTCCCGCACACCTATTTTTTTTTTTATACATCCCATTTTTATTCAGCATTTTTTCCAGCAGGGACATTTATTTTAATACATTTTATTTTAATACAAAAGGCAGAAAATGAAAAATATCCCCCCCGAAAAAGGAATAAAATAAAAAAGAGAAGAAAACTATAAAAAAAATATTTTTTGGTGGGGGGTGTGTGTGAACGACTACTACTACTTTGTTGCATAGAAGAAATCGATAAAAGAAAAAAGAGGATAATTTATTTCAATCGGTTGAATTGTGAAAAAAAGAAAGAAAGAGAAAGAAACTGGCACTGCGTTAGGGGTGGAGAGGTGATAAAGAGTATATATAGGGGCGGGCTGCGATTAGCAATGCAAATGAGACGTCGTCGGATGTTGATTTCCATTTTGAGAGCACCCATTTCGTCTGGTGATGAGGAAATTGAAGCGAGGGCGGATGCGCATTACGGATTCACTTCCATTTTTTTCCTTTCTTTCCTTCTTTTTTATTTGGCAACGCCTCGTAATCGTCCATCTCTCTCGGGTGCACTTTTGTCTTTTTCAATGGCCAATGCGCTTACAACGTTTCGTGAAAGATTCGCACAACTGCTCCCCTTTCATTTGCATAAATACATTTTCGTGCAGCCCTCCGAGCCACTACCCCTCCATGCCCAATTTGTGTGTGACATCCTCATTTGACGACATCGTTTTACAAGTCAAATGAGACATGTTTTGCCATCTCTTGTCTCGTCAAATCCAAACGCGTTTAAACAAAATGTTCAACTCATTTCTGTTTGCCTTTTCTTTTCTCTCAATATTTAGTGAAAACGTACACAATCAAGTCAACTGCTGCTGGTGGCAAACGCGAGAAGAATGTTTAGCCGTGCTGTAGACCACCTCCTGCTGTTGCTGACCCTCCACGTGGCCGCAACCCTCTCCGATTCTGGTCTAAAAGGTCAATTTTTTTAAATTTTTTTTCTTCACAAATGAAACACTTTCCACTCTCATATTCAACTGTATAAACACTCACACACACATAAACACACACACGGACGATGTGTGGCTGAGAATAACTTGTGTAAACAAAACACATACACGGACACGGATGAACACATACACAAGACAAATGGATCGAAAAAAACAAAAACAAAAACAAAAGTTTGGTCTGTTAATTAAGAAAATACCCGCCGCGTGTAATAGTGGCCAAACGTCTAGATGGAAACGATTCAGCAATGGAAAGAGACGCGAAGAGTGATGGGCGTGAGCGCCCCTCCGTGTGTTGTTTCACATATTTCAGATTGAAACCGAACGTTTTTTTTTTTTTTTTTTTTTTTAGGGGGGGGGGGATTTCCTGGTGGGAAGAAATTCTAAATTTAGAAAGAAAAAAAATATATATCAATGCCATCGGTGGTGGGGATATTTTGTTTTTTCTTCTTCTGTTTGCCCCAGCCCACGTACAGTGGCATCCAGGGGGGGGATGTTATTGCTAACGCACTTCTTACTTCCTTCTTCACTGTCGACATGTCTCTTTCTCTCTCTCTCTCTCAAAAATTGTTTGTATAGAAAAATTTTGGGATTTTTCCTTGTATATATAAATATATATCTACGTGCGCGGTCATTTAGCCCTCCACTTTCTCTCTCCCCATCACGTTGAGATCTAAACAACTTCTCCGGGAGATCTCCAAAACAAAGTCGAGTAGTTTAAAATTAAGAAAACAAAAAAAGGGTGGGGGGGATGTATCAAAACATTTCAATATCACAAGACTTATCGGAACTATATATATTATTGACAAGACACACCGAAATACTCGAGCCAAATGTGTGGAATGACGTAAACACGGAATCATTCATCGATTGACGCATCGCAGAGGTCTATACTGAGAAAGAACACAATATTGCAACACACACACACACACATACCGGAGAATGTGGTGGTAAACATGTCGAAGAAGGCTGTTGAAGTCGGACGCAGCACAAGACCTCGATCGCAAGTGTTGCTGTAACGTTTCCCTTTGCACGTCCAATTCACACGGTCGACGTGTTTACGAAGGAGACACACTCAGCCTCGCATTGTGCTGTCGTTTCAAACCAAACACATTTGGTGTTTCGTTTTTCATTTGAAAACAAAACAAAACAAAACAAAACGATACAGAAGGCGTCAATGGCTATCCAAGTCGGAACAACCAAAACGATTAAATCTATGCTGGTTTACGTCATTGAAACAATCAAAATTGATGTGGACCGCTCGAGTTGGGTGGGAATCGCGTTGGGTGGCGCAACTCGGAACTTGGAGACTCGTTTCTCCCTCTTCTCATGTAGCGTCTGAAGTTGATGGATAGCATTTACTGTTGTTGTTGTTGTTGTTGTTGTTGTTTGGAATGGCTGATCTAATCGAATCAAATCGGGCGTAACATTTTCTCTCGACACGGAAGAAATGGAAAGAGAGATAAAAAAAAAAAAATCAAAAGAGTGGCGGGTGTAGGTGGAGTAGGAAGAAATGCTGCTTGATGCAACACACGCTGCTGGTTGTCGTTAAGAGGTAAACCGAAAAAAACAAAACAAAAAACAAACGCCTCATGCGCATCCAGACACTTGGCCCGCCGCGTGCGGGATTCGGGTGAATTAACGATTCGGCCTCAACTAATTAACGTGTTGGAAGCGAAATGCGCTCCCCCCCTCCTTCCCACTCTCTCTCTCCCGTCTTTCCTTCCTTACATATTGATGTAATCTCAGCCAACTCCCCTTCTGAAAGTGTATTTTTTTGTTTTGTTTTTTTTCTGGAACGAGTCGAGCGAAACGCGAGACGTCCGCCTTAAATTGATTAAGGCGCAAGTCCAGCTCGTATAATTGGTAACAAAAAATAATAATGAAAAAAAAAGAAGAAGAAGAAAATGATATGCATAATAATAATAAGATGGCCAGACCTCCCACAGTTGGTGATTTAAAAAAGAAGAAGTAGGCGGGAATGATTCAAAAAGAAAAGGAAAAACTGACGGACCTATACTAAGTAGAGTGCAGACCATTTGGAAACAAAGTTAACCACATTGTTAAACGAAAGATGTACGTAACCAGAGAACTGGTATAGTTAAAAGCTTGGCCAGCAATACGCCGCCTACACTCTTCCCGTTTGGGGAGGGAGGGAGAGGGGGGGGGGACTTGAAGATGATGATGACGTCGACGAGCTGGGTCACAACACGGAACGCCCATTGCGAGAGAAGCAGATGACTGTGTCAATAAGAAGGAAAGCCACTTGACCAGAGTGCCGAGTGTGTTGCATCAGCACTTGACATGCAACTATTTTTATTTGTGTATGTTCCCCCTCTTCTTCTTTCTCTCTTTCTCTTGCCCGTCTGTATATCTGTGAACGAAATGCCGACTTCACCATCTTCCTCCACTTTCGTGATCAATGCCATGCCCATCAAGAGGCCAGTCTATAACCCCCTCCCCCCCTCAATCCTCATGTGTGTGTGTGTGTACGAAGGGCGTACCACTTTGAAAAGAATGCTGGCATTTGTCATCACTCTTCAATTCACTCTTTCTATCCAACTCCACCCCCCTTTTTTGATTAGTAAACGAAAGAATTGAAAGTTAACTTGATTTTTACTTTTGTCGTCTAAACGCAGGCCCACCTCACATTTCTGGTTCGTTGGCGCCGAGACAAACGTTTCGATTGGGAGAGACCGTCAAATTGGATTGCCCCATCCGAGGGACGCCGACGCCCATCGTCGAGTGGTACAAGGTCAATATTTGCTACGCATTTCCGTTTTTTTTTTTTTTTTTCCTCTTTTTCTTTCAATTCGACGCGCCTCCTCAAGTCGACGTTCACGCTGCACTTGCATCCACTTTGAAGGAGATGTGGCAAAATGAAAATGAAAATGAAAAAAGAGTTTCTTCGATTACACGTTTTTTTGTTTGATCTCTCCCATCTTCTCGGGGGAGGAAGGCGAAAGGGGGAAATCAAATGAAATGAAGCTGATTAACGTGATGTCTGTTGATCTCTTCTGCCTCCCTTTAATCCATTATTCCGTTTTGCGATGCAATTGTACGCACAGGATGGAGACAGCGTGACGGCCGGCTGGGAACGTTTTAAATCGACCAGCCACGGGCTGCGGATCAAAGAAGCCATTTTGGACGATTCGGGCGAATACACGTGCAAAGGTAATGACGCCATTCCATTTTTTATACTGCAGTTTTAAATCTAGAAAAAAATTCAAAATGCTAACCTTTTTCTTTTTTTCTTTTTTTTTGGGGGGGGCTGTTTTGGTTCACAGGTGTCAATGGTTTCGGCTCGGAGCAGGTCACCTTTGAAATCGTCATTGTCGGTAAGTTAACACAAGAATCCTTTCGATTATTATGATGATGATTATGATAATATTTTTTTGAAGTCGTGATCGTGTACTTAATAACCTCCTTCCTGATCCGAGATTGGCCTTCATGTTTTTTTTTTTTTCTTTTATCGTTTTTGTTGTCTTTGTGCTAAGATTAGTTTAGTTTCGTTTTTTTTTGCTCGAGGGGGTCCGCTTGCGATGATCCCTCTGTCCTTTCCAAAAGTCGCAACGACTTTTTAATGAGTTTCTTCTCACTTCCGGTATTCGTTTGCTGACACATGGTGAAACTATTAACCGGCCAAAAGAGTCCCCCCCCCCCCAGTCTTTTGTGCTGTTGTTGCTCAAAATGCCTTGCCCTTTTTTTTTGCCAAAACTATTTATTTCTAGCCCCTTTTTTGTTTTTTTTTTCTTTTTAGTGCAATAATGTGCTCTGCAGTGTGTAGCGCTCTCTTGTTTCTGGCCTAAAGTCATGCCCTGACTATTAAAAACAAAACAAAAAAGACAAAAGAAAAACATATACTACCCTTTTGTTCGGTGTAGTTATACAATGTCTGTAGGAAGCTGGGCAAGTATCTACTTAAGTGTGCTGGACTCGACTTCCTAAATAAAGACAGGGAGTATGTGTGTGTGTGGGGGGGGGGGGTTAGTTAACAGTTGAGAAAGAAAAATAAAAGACAAACAACGGCCCGCAACGGTTTCCACGAGTCGCGACCGTGTGTTAATTGTCAAGCATTTTCTTCTCTTTGCCTAACTCTTCCATTGCCGTTTTTATGTCCAGGAGGGGGAGGGGGGGGGGAACAAACTGTTTGATACACACACACACACACCCATTGTATGGAGCCCCGTTTCTTTTTCATTTCGGGATTTTTTATTTATTTTTTATTATTTTCAAAAGCAGATAGGGAGAGAGAGAGAGGGGGGGAGGGGAGATGTTACGAATGTAATATCGGTGTGGGCCGATTCGATTCTTGCCATCGTCGAAGCGGAACAATTGGATTTTTGCAGCCAGTTGCTTGGCAATAAGCTTTTTTTTTTTTTCTGGAACATTGATTTCACTTGTGCCCGTGGCTGCTATCAGACATATAGAGAGTGGAGTGTGTGTCCCCTCCACCTACCCCCTCCCTCCTCCCCCCTACTTTTTTTTTTTTCATAATACCGTTTCGAATCTATCTATTACGCTTCCGCAATTCGTCGTTTCATCTGCTTCATCTGGCAGTATTGCTAACTTGTAGCTAGGAAGAACAGTAACACAAAGTAAAAGGGGAGGATCGCTAACATGATTTTCACTCGGACGATTACAACTGGTGCGCTCGTAATACCCCCGCCATTAACCAACAAAAAAAAAAGGAAAAAAAGGGAAGAGGGGTAACTCAAAATGAGGAGGAATAAAAAAAAATAAAAATAAATGTAATTTATTTTGGAAGGAGAAAAGAAGAAAAACGACAGCGACAGGCGGAGTTCTTGTTCTGTGAGGTTCCATTGTCTTTTGGCTATTTTTATGTAGGCGTGTACAATTTATATATCGGCGGCCGCTGTCATTGTCGCCTGCTCACTTTCCCACACACGTTTCAATTGCTTTTTTCTTTTTTCTTCTTCTTTCTTTTTTTCTTTCTAGGGAAAGAAAGAAGGAAGACCTAGATGGACTATTCAAAGTAGGCGAGCCTCTTTTTTTCTTTGTTTTGTTTTGTTTTTAAAGCGTCTTACCCCTCAACATCAGCGCAGTCTGTTCGTTCTCCTTCTTCTTCTTCTTCTCATGGGCTTCTTTTGATGGTTTTTCCTCACTCACTTCGTACATCCTATTACGAAAAAAAGAAAGAAAAGACGTCGACTCGGTGAGCCGGTGATCCATTTAACTATCGCCCCCCACTCACGTTGATCTTTTGAAACGAGTTTTGTCATTGCGAGTGTGGGGTGGGGGGGTAAAGAAAAGAAAAAGGCTAAACAGAGTTTTTGAAGGATAGAGAGTCACATTTGTCATTCGATCGCAAGATCTTTAGATTCACGACACACAAAAATAAAAGCGTTTCGTTAATCTTTTTTTTTGGCGTTTCTAGTTGAACGAAGGCGAGCGCGTTCGCGTGAGTCTGAAACCGATCAGACTGGTCGAAACAAGTCGCTAAATGGCCTGGAACTTTGGGACAGCGCGACGTCTGTCCATAAATAGCGCATCCCGTCTACAAATTATAGACACCGCCGCTCTTATTATAATTATTTTATTTTTGTTGTTTTCCTGTGCTCTTCCAGCTGTTTGATTTACGATTATTAGTCGATAAATTAGCGGCCGAAACACGTTGGCGTGTCAGCATTCGATATTGTTTTTCAATTGCAACAAGTGTAACTGTTTGATTCGTGTTCAACGTAAATTAGGTCGACTCGCAATTACGAATCGCTCCGCTATAAAAGGCGTAGTGTTTTTGAAAAAAATTCGGATTGTATATAGTACGTGTGTAGGTCTCTGCGTGTGCGTGTGTCTGTGTGTGAAAGTCTCGAATGCTGTCAGCTCGCGGCTGCTGGTCTCGCTAGAAGGAATTCATTTCCTTCTAGAAACAAACAAAAAAAATGAAATCATAAACAAGAGAAAGAATTAGACAGAGAAAGAAAAGAATAAATTGACTTTGGGTAGTAAGAGTCACGCTATCACCACCATTCTTTACCAAGGGCATAACGAAACACACTCGCCTTATGTTATGATTATACGAGAAAGAGAATAAAACAAGAAATGGTTCGACCAGTAGAGACGATGGGCTCCATTTTTTTTTTGGGGGGGGGGAGTAGGGGGTGTGGTGTTGTCCTGCTCGTTTCATGTTGCCCAGCTGTGGTTGTTTTTCGTTGACGTGAGAAAAAAAATTAAAATTCAGCTTATAATATTGCATACATTTTTCCCGCGAATGAACAGCAGTACAAAACTTTGAGCAATAAAAACAAAATAAATAGGAAAAAACACGTTCACAACTTTTTTTTGGGTTTTATGGCGGTTGCTTCGAATTTCAAACATTTTGTACGCACCGTCCCGTTTTCTTTTGTTTTGCTTCTTTAAAAAAAAAAAATAATAATAATAACAATAATAATTTTTAGATTAGACACTCTAGCAGACGATAAGCTGTAAGAATCTCGTTCATCACGAAAAAGAGACAGGCCATATGCCCGTCGTCCATGTTGTTCTGTCCTTTTGCATGGGAAGCAGCCCCGGTCGAGTGGCTTTTTAAAAAACTCGAATCATAACCAAGTCACGCGATAAAGCCCCCCCCCCCCCAAAAAAAAAAAATTAAAAATTCAAATGTATTTTGGCCAGTCCTTTTCGATCTTATCCAAATACGCCCATATTTTTCGTGTTGTTTCATTTGTTTTTGTTTTTGTTTTGTTTTGTTTTGTGCGTTTGATCGAAACAGATCCCAACGCAAAAGTGACAGATCCACCGCCTTCGGACACCATTTTCGGACCGGAGGACACGGAGACGGACCTGGTGACGTGGAGGAAAATGGTGAGGCCCGGCTCGGGATCGGCTCCTCACCTCAGCGAAACGAGTCAAATGCCAGCCGGAAGAATTTGGCAGCTTCCTGTCGATTCAACTCTCCGACTCAAATGCGTTGCTCAAGGAGAGCCGGAACCTCATCTCATTTGGCTCAAGGTAAACATTTTAATTGTTCACTTTCACTTTGTTTTTTTTTTTTTTCTTTTTCTTTCAGTTTGAATCGTAGTTCCGTTCCTCCCTATTTTAACAACTTGTTTACCACCAGTTTAAGGAGGAGGGAAGGGGGGGGGAATTAATTATATCAACAAGCTTGTCGTGATTACTCCGCCAATGGGAATTCATTTGTTTTCCCCAAAAGTTTTACGAACTTTTTTTTTTTTTAATTATTTGTTCATCCTGCAACCCTGTTTTGAAACGAGGTTCGAAGCTCGAAACGGGCAAAACTTTTTTTTTTTTTTTTTTAGTAGGGGAAAGCCATTAGTAAATGGATGTGTGTTTTTCAAGGCTTGGATGAACTGCGCGCAATTATCGAATGTTGACATTGTCAAGGCGTACACACACGCGAAAACAAAAAAACAAGTGAAATGATGCATTCAAATTGAAAACGATGATATTTTTATTTTAATAACGCAAAATAATTATTAAAAAAATGAAATAAATTAGGATGGCAAGGAGATTGGAGACGACCGTCGTATTGGCCGCTGGGAGCTTCAAGTATCGCGGCTGAATGCGGACGACTCGGGGACGTATTCGTGCCGGGCCGTCAACCCCTACGGATCGATCAACGCTTCGTTCGCCGTTCAAGTTCTCGGTATGTATTTTTTATATAGATATTCTAGACACACAGCAATCTATCCTCTCTCTCTTTCTCTCTTTCCATCTTGCGGAATGAAACTTGTTTTTTTCTTTTTTGTTGTTTTTTTTTCTTCCCCCTTTCAACATCTACCAATTCAATTATAACGCTTCCGTTCGTCTCTCTCTCTCTCTCGCTGCGTACTTTGTGTAAGCTTCTTGACTTTGGCCTAGTCTTTTGTCGCCTCTGTAATTCAGTTACCATACAACTTCCTTCCGCTTTCCGTCCGAATTCAAGCCGAGATGTAGGACGACTTTGCGTGCGCTTCTCTCTTCAGCTCTTTTTTTCTTAGACATTTCTGCCCCGTTTTTCTTTTTTTTGGGTGGGGTTGCCGAACGAAGGCTCAAGTTGCCATCGGCAACTTGCACCTTCGTCCTCGACTTAAGAAAAAAAAATGTCTCTCAGTTTTGTTAAGCCTCGCCAAAAAGGAGATTATAACATGACAAAAGCCACTCACTAACAGGAGGAATATCAGACGGGGAGTGGTGGGGAGAAGGTTCGCTAATGAAGAGCTAATTGCTAGCCGAACTGTAGTGAATCCGCTCCCTGTCTGTTGTTGACTCGACTCGTGAAAAAGGGGACTCACTTGATTATGCAAGATCATTAAAAGGGATGGCCAAACGACAGGGTTGCTATGACAACGCTCCAAGTTTCGCCGTCTTTTTTTTCCATTTCTGTCAAGTTCATTAGCAGCTCATTAAACTAGGAGCCTAGTTTGGTAGCCAGTCCATGTTTTTCCACTATCCCTTACGTTCGCTTGTTGAACTCTCAAGTTTTGACTCAAACATAACTCGTTTTTTGTTTTGTTTTTTTTTCTTTTTGCCTCTTCTCCCGTCTACGTCTACGTTTTTGGGCTTCAGATCGGACGGTACGGAAGCCGGACTTTGTTGGTCTGTACCCGCAGAACGTGACCATCATGGAGGGTTCAACAGCGCGGCTTCAGTGCCGTGTCATTAGCGACACTCCGCTCTTTCTGCAATGGCTCAAGAGACTCGATCGTCTTTCACCGTACGAGGCTCATCGTCAAGCTGTTGCCGGAATGGACTATGCCCGACCCGATCCAGATGGCGTCCTTCAGGTACAAAATAAAAAAAACTTATGACCCTCTACTGCGTCTTCATTAACCATAAGTCTATTTTACGATTTATTTTTTTAAATATATACGTATGTATATATAGTACATTGTGTGTGTCTGTGTGTGCAAGTAGAGATGCTTTTCCGTATATGACATTCGTGATTTATTGATGTTGTTGAGACCTCGAGTGGTGGGAAACCATCAGTCACGTTTCCGGCCCCGTGGACCCCGTATACAGAAAAGAACATTCTTTTGATTTTTCAAAAGGGACACACATCGTCTTTTATTATTATTTTTTTTTTTTTTTTTTTTGGGGGTTGGGGGTGGGCAATGTGTACATCATCAGTCTTCAAAAGCGAATAGGGAAAACGCATTGAGCCGCTCTCAGATCGAGATGCAAAAATCATTTGAGGGAGCGACGGTCAGTTGGGATACATCCATCAGCGCGGCTTATTCAAGTAGCCACACATGTTAATTGATTTGGAGCGCATCGGTTCAACATGACGGATCGATTCGTTTCCTCTAGAAAAGACATTTTCATTTTTTTTTTTAATGAAAAACATTTCTGATTTGTTTTCAGGTTTTTTCTTTCGATTTTGACCTGTTTTATTTGATTTTTCCAGTTCGAAGGGTGGAGGTATCGAGTGTTACGATCGAGTAATCCGGCCTACCAGGCTGACGACGGCTCCTATCTGGACAAACTGGCGCTGGAAAATGTCCATCCGGCTCACAGCGGCGTCTACATTTGCATAGCCACCAATGAGGCCGGTTACCAATACCGAGAGGCTAGCGTCAACGTCATCTCAGGTAAGAAAATCATTATTATTTTTTGTTCTTTTTTCTAAACAATTTCTTTAAAAAGAAACCAACTTAATAGTTGCTCGTAATAAAATGCCGTTCTTTTTTTTTTTGTAAGGGTCTTGAGATTCAAATCCGTTAGGTATTTTTTTCTTTTCTTTTCTTTTTTTAAAGGCTGATTTGTTCCAGACGTCAAAACAGTAGTTATGCCATTTTCGTTCATGTTTTTTGTTTTTTTTTTTGTTTTTTTCATTTCGCTTAGTGCATGTAGTCTTGCGCTAGTGGCATACGGCTAACAAGATTTTACGAGTTCTCTTTCATTTGGGATGCAACGATGATTGAATATTTAAATGAAGAAAAAAACAAGAAACAAAAGAACGCAGTTTTTTTTTTTTTTTTTTAAGTTTTTTACGGACTTTACCGAGCGCAACGGCGGAGTATGGAGATTTCATTTTAAGTATGCGCGCAGCTCATCACACCAGCTATTGTGATGTTTGCCGTAAATTTTCTGAAGCGAACGCTCTCTCGCCATGACTTTCGAGAAGCTTTTAAACTCCTCTGGATGATGGTTGCCTTGTTTTTTTCTTTTCCCTTATGCATAAACAAACTCAATCAAAAAAAAAAAAAAATTTGTTTTTGTTTTGTTTTGTTTTTTAATCAGCTTCTAGCGCTCCAACATCGCACTGGGTGTGTAAGCAAAAGATATCCACTATTGGCTGCGTTATTAAAAATATTTCACGAAGGAAAATAAGAAGAAGAAAGGAACTCAATTTTTAATCAACGGTTTTGGTTTTTTTTTGTCTTTACGTACAACAACTTCGATGTAAGCGCGTTCACTGAACGCGGCAATCCCGCGTGACGTTTAACGGCCATTATGTTGGCCTTTTTCTTCGTGTACCTGCTAGCGTCGGCAGCAGCAAAAATAAGGGGACGCTCTTGGGTTTGTTTCTTTCAATCTTACGTGCGAGCGCAATCATACAGGGAGGGGGACACCCTACGGGGGACCCTCATATGTTAATGCGCGGGAGACGGTGGGACCTTTCTGCTCACCTGTTTCTTGCGCCCTGCGGGCCCGTAACGATAATGAGGAAGGGCCCCCCTCTTTGCCATTCGAATTTGATGTCGTCTCGAACAAGAACAGACGAACGGGTGAAGTTGAAATGGCTTTCACAAGCCTTTGAGAAAGGAAAAATAATAAAAGGTGTTCAAAAGTCGGCCACCCTTGAAACGGCCATCGCCTTATTGCGTCTATAAATAATGGGCATCATAAGCGAGCCGATCTGACGTGACTCCGCTATCCGAAGTTCGAGTCGGCATTTTGTTTTTTTTTTTTTTTTTTTTTTTTAAGGAAAAGGGAAAAACCGACGCGAATTCACACACGATGACGACGCCGCTGCCGACGCTTGACGACGTTCCCTCCCCTTTCTTTATTATTATTTTTTCTCTCTCACTCTGTGTCTCCGGAAATGACTGTTTTTCATGACACACACGGACACTCGACGGTTTGTCGCAATTATATTCACGGTTAAATGGTTGATTCCATTAGAAACAATTGAATTTTTCTTATTGAATTTTTTTCTTTTTTCTTCGTGTCTTCCTTTTCGGTAGTTTATTTTATTATTTAAAGTGCCGTCGTCTACGATAATGATAAGGCCCTCGATGCGCACTAGATGGGAACCGAACGGAAACTAGTAATCCCTTTTTTAAATTTTTTTTCTACGTTAACCTTAAAGAGGAAGAATTAAAAAAAAAAAAGGGGGAGGGGGATACCAAAGCAATATAGCTAACGCATCTTCGATTCTTATTTGACGCGTGAATGGCGGTAATTCCCACATGGATCGAAAAAGGGCTGCCTCACGTTTGTTGTAGTTTCAATGATACTCCGCCATTTTGATAGGTTCTCTCTCTCTCGCTTTTTCTTTGTTGTTGTTGTCGTCTACTTTATTTTTTTGGGGGGGAGGGGGAAGGGTAGGTCCGTCCGTGGAAAAGGAAAGCAATCGAATAGGCTTTTGGAATTGAATCATTCGTTCAACGTATATCCCACCCTTTAAAAAATATATATATACTGAATGTATTATTATTCGATGTTACAGCGTTGCCTATCGATCGCCATTGTGTCTATATTGCTGTCTACCATCGGCCTGTTCGATTCGGCTGCTTCTTGCATTTGCGCTTTGACTAGGGTTCAAAAGAAAAAAAGCCTGTAGAATGTAATTATGAATAACATTTCGAAATAACTAAGAAAATAAAATTCAAAACTAATAATGCGATTTAAATGAGCTGTTGTCAGACATCAGCAGCTGTGCAGTTTCGTTATTCGTGTTCCAGTTTCAAATTGAGAGATGATGGAGTTTGACTAATGATCTTATTTATTTTATTTTTTTTAAATGATTATTATTTTTCTATCTCTCGTAGGTTCTGGTCGGCCGTTGGGTGATGTATCGTCATCGTCGTCGTCGGGAATGGGCGTCGGCAGTGGCAGTGACACGGGCACCGGTGGGCTGCCGACAGTGGTCGTCATCGCCTTGGTGGTAGGCGCCGGGGTCGTTTTGGTGCTCATGTGCGGCATCACCTACTACTTCAAATCGGAGCGACGCATTCGGGCCAGGAAGGAGGGCGTGGCCGGTGGTGTGGGACATCATCAACGTCATCATCCTCATCAGCGGGAGATCAAGGATCTCAGCCTGACGGCTCCCTGTTTGCCCCGTGGCGGAGATCATCCGCCACCACCTCCCACGCAACCGCCCCAGCCGCCCGAATCCGTACCGATTCATCATCGATACCAACCGCCACCGCCCAGCTGCATGCCCTATTCGGTAAGTCTGGCCGCGGCTTTACGACGTGTAGTTTAGACCATCTCGCCAACGAATTTCGGACTCGTTTAATTGTGCGGCTTATTTTGAAAATGCAACGCCATCTATGGTGTTGTCAGATCATTGCTGGCCGAACCGACCGACCAACTTCTTTTTTTTTTTTTTTTGTTGGAGGCTGTAACTCTTTTGAACTTGCGTGATGGAATTATATATTTAGTTCTACTTTATATCATCGCACGCTTTTGTAGAGGGAAGACAAAAAAATAAAAATAAAAAGCGGATCTGGTATATTTACGTGTTGCCGGACAAAGATGGCTTTCAGTGGCCCTGATTTTCACGTCCTGATCCTTTATTTTTTTCTTTTTTTATTACGATCCATACACGCAATAAAAAAAATAAATATATATATATATATATAAAGCCAGACAAGACTTTTTTTTTTGTCTTTCAAAAGGATAAGGATAATCATCTAAATGTTTTTCATTTTATTTTTCCTTTTCCTTCTTTAACGATCGTATTTTATTTTTTTTATTTTTTTATTTTATTTTATTATTATTATTATTTTCTGGCTATTTTTGGGTGCAGACTCCATTCATGGGAACCATTCAGTTGCAGCAGCAGGAGATGATGCGCCTTCATCACGGGATGAACAACGGTAGCGGCCGCCAGTCGGGAATGAGGTCGTGTCATTCGCCTTTGGTCGGCACGGCAACGTCGTCCAGTGGAACAGCTGGAAGCAGCAGCGGTGGACCGCTCTTTTTAGGCGGAGGCAACGGAGGCAATTGGAGTCACGTGTACCGTCCGCCTCCTTGTGGAAGGTAAACAAAACACATTTTCGACACTTCATTTATTTCAATCATTTTTTAATTTTGATTTTTTTTTTTTCATTTTAAATAATGCAGATCGGGTGATCATAGCAACAGCTATCCCTATCATCACGAAGCCACTCTTATGATGGTGCCACCACCGCCACCTTCCGAGTCGGAGCACGCGTACGCCTCTGTGCACGGCGTGAGTAATTACGAAGATGTGCGACCGGCAGCTGTTCCCGCCAGTAGTCTAATCCGACATCCTCACGAACTGCGCAATAATCGATTCCAGAGGATCGAAATGGTCTAAAAAAAAAACAAAAAAACTATATACAGTATATATATATATATTTTGTATAGTTGTTTCGTTTCTATTCAGTTTTGTTTTGTTTGTTTTGTTTTTTTAAACATTCAGAAGAAAAAAGAAAAAAACCCAACACTCAGAAAACGATTTGTTAACAAAAATCGTTTGGAAACCCTGTAACATGCAAATAGTGTACCTCATTATCTATGTATCTTCTTTCGCTCTCTCTCTCTCTCTCTCTCTACGTTTTTTATGTTTCTTCTTACTTTCGGTTTTCTTCCTCTTTTGTTTGTTTTCTACAACAACAACAACAAAAAAGATGTTTAACGGTCATTCGTGTGGTCGAGTCAATTTGAATGTTTCATTTTTATGTTTCTATGTAACAAACCGAGTAAAAAGAAAATAATGTTGAAATAAGGGTGGCATATTTCTACCTAACTATTGTGCTGTTCGTTTTTTTTTTTTTATCCTTTGGAAAACTATTTTCAAAAATTAAAACAAAAAAAAAATAAATAAAATGTAGACGGTGTACCAAGTACCGCTTACGACCTGCCCAGCTTTAAATTGTCAAAGAGAGCCACGACAGACGGCCTGTCATCATTGTAAAAGCTTTCGCGGTTTATTTTTAATTTTTATATTTTGTAAATATACATAATATACCATTACACACAGACGATTAATACAATGCCAACAAAAAAACAAAACAAACTTTGAGTTGCAACGATATCTCATGTCGGCTAAAAACGTTTTGCGTCCTTAATATAAAATATGATAGTTACACAGCGATGAATAAAACGAAACGACTAGACGACGTATACGCAATGATAAATGGGCAAACGAAAGAGAAAAGAAAGAAAGAAACGTTAAAAGCGCAGAGTATTTGGTATCCGTTCCAGCACTTTTCCTTTTTTTTGTGTTGTTGTTGTTTGTTGCTAGAAAATGATTTAAGTTAAGGACGTGCATTTTGACGTTATGCACAGGTGTTGTCAATCAACTTGTCGGTTTTTTAAGATCCATCGATCGAAACAAGTAGTTTCATTTTTGATCAACAGGTGGCCGATTCTCGTTGAATTTCAATCTCAATGCGGCAGCCATGGCGGCAGCGATGCGGATCGTATCCCATTGAATCAAAGCTGATCGAAACTGCTCTCGGGAGACGGGTAAGGCAATCGAATGTGATGCGGATGGGCCGACCAATCCGGATAGAAAGATTCGCTATGGAAGGAAGTGTCGGTCGTCAACGACCTGGCTTCCGGCGGCACGGGATGTCGCTGATGGTGATACGGTGGATTTACATAGTAATGATGATGATGATTATTGCTACTCCTTGGCGACGAACGGTGATGCTGGCGAGATCCACTTCCGCTTCTTCCGCTGCCGCTGCTCTGTTTCGCTCGCTGCTGTTGCTGCTGATGCATCACTTTCTGCTGTCGGGGACTATTGGAATTGGGCGTCCGCGCAGGCAAGTAATACATCCGTGGAGGGACGAGGTCTTTCTGCTGGTGCACGTGCGGCTGCAATGGCGCATTCTGAGGTGGATCCGATCGAGAACTGTTGGATGCCGGAGGTGTTCCATTACCGCTGGACAATCCCTCGCTATTTGTGAGAATGCAAATCATCGTCAATTGTTGTCCGCCATTGTTGGTTTGAAATTTGTTTTCTAAAAGGCAAGCGAAAAACTAACCGGAATACTGAGTAATCCAGCGAACATGGAGAATGAGTCACCGGAGTGGGTTGCTGTACAACAATGGCTTCCGGCGCCGAGCAACAAAGAGACGGAGCCGCAAC
The DNA here is from genome assembly GCF_020631705.1 of Daphnia magna. NCBI lineage: Eukaryota > Metazoa > Arthropoda > Branchiopoda > Diplostraca > Daphniidae > Daphnia > Daphnia magna. The sequence continues at coordinate 9,883,995 of NC_059188.1, read as the reverse complement.
GCTAAGAGTTTTATCTCTGAGATGGTTCTTGCGTCTTTTCCAGACGAAACACGACGCCACCATCGCGACTAATCCGCACACGACAACAACAATGACAACCGCCATTGTTGTGGCGTCCGTACGGCCTTTGTCACCCCAGCCCTCGCTTGTGTTACGTCCCGGATAACTGTCATCTGTTCACGGACAAAGTAGTCAAAACAAAACAAAACCAAAACAAACGTACTCTTTTTATTTTCGTGATGGGATCTCTCATTTAAACGAGACGCAACTATACCTGTAGTCTGATATGGAGTCACGTAGCTATTGGTGACGTTAAAGTAGACTTGCCGGAAGTTAAATCCGGCATTATTCAAAGCCAAACAGACGTAGTATCCAGAATCGACCTCCTGACTCTTCTTGGATAGGAGTAAAATGGACGCATAATAACCGTCGCTATTAATCAGTTTGGCTGGAGCCGAAGGTAAGATCTGCGTTCCAGAGAAATCGTTTTAGAATGAACACAATTCTGGAAAATAAAATGAATAAAGCACCGACTTCTGGCAAAGAAAATGGCATTCATTTCGTTCATTTCAAGACTTCAACTGACCTGATACTTGATATTTCCTATAATGATGGTGCGGTTGGCGATGAACTGCGGATGAATTGTTTCGACTTCCGCTTCGTCGGGCACAGGAGGTTGAACGACGTTTGACACTCCAGAACTTGGCGTCAGCCGCTTTAGCCAGTGGACTTCAGGGGGGAATTCGGAATTCACTTTACACGATAATGAGCCAGCCTGGCCTGCCTCTACCCACGTATGAACCGGTGGAAAATCCGGATGCAGTTCTGGACGCCGAGGAACCTGCCTCTCTATATCAGTGGATTACAAAGAATGCAAATTAAGATTTTGATATTGTCTCACATTGTAGCTTGCACAAAGTTTTGGCTGGTGTGGGGTGGGGGGTGTGCTCTCACAAAAATCAAAATTCCCGTCCTCTTTGAATTAAAAAATTATGTAACGTTTGGTCCCTCACCCGTTCAAATAATTATATTGCAAAAATGTTAAATGGATTCCAGGAAAAGACAAATCTTCGTAAACGTAAAAACTTCGATGCGTTTTAAAAATTATCGCTAGGTGGGGTTGGTTGTTTACAAACCTAAACACAAATTGAAATTAATTCTCGTCACCTACTGTTCATAAAATTTTAGCTTTCTGACTACAATTTCAGCAAACCAGGTATAAACTTTTTCAATTAATCATTTTAAAGGATTCTAGATATCGAATATTACCATTATTTAGCTAAGGACTATGCGATGTTTAAGTTATCTTGGTTCTATTCGGGAACTCTTTTCTCTCTAGTTTGGCATGTAATGCCGACAATTAGTACGAACGTCCAAGTTTCACGGTAGTTACATCCCTATCTTACCCAAGTCGTACGTTAATTACATATGGAATCCCTCCACGTAACTGCCATATCACCCAAAGCTATCATCATCAAATATTGTCCACAGGACAAACCCAGAAGGTCCTAAAAAGATGTTTAGCTGAGGACAAAACAATTTCGAAAAGCAATTTAGTCTTATGAATGGTCTATCGGTAATCAAACACATAAAGAGAGAGCAATTTACCAACAACTTCCAAGATGTGAGTTAATTCATCCCACCCATGTTCATTCTGGGCTCTGCATGTGTACTGTAACAGAAAGTTATTGATAAGGTTGAGCTAGGGAGGAAAAACCTTTGTTTCGAAATACTGAAGGAGCTTACGTTCGCTGTATCAGATCCTCTTAAGTCGCTAATCTGCAAGGTGGATCGCATGCCCTCCATTTCGCTGACTTCAGTCAGATCGTCTTCTGACAGTACTGTTGAACGCACAACATATTTAAGTCCCACATTGCCAGTTGGTGGCCCTTTCTCGGGTATTATTTCCACACCGTCCTGTTCATTCGACCATACACATTTAAGAAAAGCTGAAATGATTTCAATCATAGTAAAATCATTAACAGTGGATTATCACCTTGAACCAGTGGAATTTGGGGAGTGGCTCAGCGACTGCGATGCATTTAAGCAAAGCGTAATTACCGGCCGGCTTTAGCATATGCTTAGACTTTTTGAATTTATGCAAGATAATCGGCTTTGACGACGAAGTGTCGTCTTCGTCGCTACTGCTTTTACAAGCGTCTTGCATCGCATCGTCTTTATTTAAAGGGGGAAAAAATAAAACATGTTAGTTTTATTAAATTTTTTTAAACACCAAAAGTACATTAGAGGTGTAGAAAATTACCAAGAAGATCTAGTTGAAAGCTGATTTCATGAACGCCAAAACCATTCACAGCCTTGCAGATGTAAGTGCCTTGGTCTTCGCACTCAAGCCGCTGAATGTTGAGAGAATATCCTTTACTGATAAGCCGATAGCGATCCCAATATTCCATGACTCGCTCGCCGTCCTATATTATCATATTGCGTTAGGAATTTGATTATAGGCATAGAACCGCAAAAATAGAGGGAAGACTTACCCTATACCACTCGAAAATGGGTTCTGGATCACCTCTGATGGGGCATATAAAACGAATAACTTCACCCAATTTTCCAGTAAAACGGGGTTGAATGGGAGCTGTTATCACTGGTGGACCTGTCGTGTCAAATTTCAAAAAAACCCAATTGATATTGAAAACGCGTGTGGAATATTACGAAACTTACCTCGAGAAAGGGCTCCGGTAATGTGATTTGCAACCAACAAGATAAGGGCCAAGTGTGTTTTGCTCATCTTCAGTGCATCAATAAAACGCAACAGATGGTTGAATGAAGTCGCCAATCGTGTGGAGTCACTGATGCGTTTCGCAGTGACGACGCAAGATCGATTAAACGACTTGGTTTTCAACCCCCGTGCCTATATTTCACACCATCTGTCCAAACACATCATTAATCAGCCATATCGTGCGTTATGTAACATGTTATCATTTTCAAAGACATTGGCATTTGCAAGATTTACCACCGCAGTACTAGAGAGAACAGCAAAAATGATTGATTGTGTTGTTTTAAACTTAAACGAAATGGACGATGACTGTTGATCAAATGATGCGTTTCTGTCTTCACCAATTTAGACACAAGTTTTTTTTTTTAAAGAAACCGAATGGAATTCTTAACTTAAACAAAAATGTGAGATAAACGATCGATTGGGAAGTCCTGCGTTATTGACTACATGTTCTTGCATTAACAATCCTACAATGTATGGGGCTCTTTTTTTTTTTTTTTACTGCACAGTAATTTATGATAAAAACACGAGTTTATGTCTTTATAGTTTGTTTCCTTTGTACTCGATTTTATGTTTCACACTATGTACATATACAATATTTTTACGCTTCATTATTTCAAAGGGGAGAAAAAAAATAAGCCCCTTCAGCGTTGCCTTTTTAAATAATGGGTGGTTGTTTGATGAGAATTTGTTTGATATTTGAAACTCTCAGGATGAGTGTTTATCGGATTATATCCAGCAATATCAAGCCTAGCGAGGTAAGTTTCACGAGAGAGAAGCCAGAAGTGTGTACATTGCTGCTATGCGCTGCGAGACATTCTCAATAAACATAACGTCATCATCTCGCCTTGTGTTTATAAACTTTGGGACGGCGAGAATACCCAGTTCCCCATTCGTCTTTTTTAACTTTCCCATGTTTGCCCAACGTGCCGTACCTCACCCTGCTTTTCCCATGACTGTGATTGGTTACGTTAGTCGATACATTTTGGGTCCTTTCCGTATTCACACCCACGTATCCATTAGGAATAAGAGCCTCTCCCCAACTCGCTAGAAACAAGGAATAATCAATTAGCTCTCGAAACAATGGACAGCGCTATTTGCTCCAATACATAACACGTTTTCATTATCGTACGCTAATCTGATAAATGTAAAAATTAACTTGAGGCCATTGTGCCTGTTAAATCTGTGGCGTACTCGTTTCGGTGAAAAAAAAACAAAACAAAACAAGTGAGAATGATAAACATCTAGTTTTTGTTCCGTTGTGTCTCTGTTCGATCCATAACATTTAATCCACCGGCAATATAGGAGTATAGCTGTATCACGATTAGGTTTTACCCGGGGTTCGGTTTTACCAGAACTGATTAGGTGATCCTCTATGGCGCCAAAAACCGGATCAGCTTCTGGATGACACAACGATAAATTTTCACGTCCCACCGCAACGACGTACGCGCAAGACGAGAGTTAGGTCACATTCACGTTTGTTGAGCAAATTTTTTACCGACGGTGTCAACCTTTTATTTTGTCTGAATGTTAGCTACGAAATGTAAGAGTATGTAAACGTGAACTGTTTTCTCGCTGGTTGTATATCAGCTCGAGTTATCTGTGAGCGTGTAGCAACAGGACTGGGGGGGGAAGTCATGTGTTTGGTTTGGTATATACTTTTCAGATGGGGAGTGAGAGATATGCTCACTTGCGAGGTGTGCAAGCTGGACATCATGCGACGTAAGGAGGAGCCTCCCTGCAAACTCCTCCCTTTGAACATCAAATTCAATTGATTTGATTCGTATTAGGTAGTCGGAATAATCTAGTTTTAATTGGCTTTTTGTGAATTAATCGTTAAAACACGCTTTACAACTCTTTCTTGATTAGTTGGTCTAGCCCCTTCCCGTCGGAATTTATAATTTCGTCTGAAATCTTTGGCATATAGGCTACTGCTATTACTAGACTATGGGGGGAGGGCAGATAAAGGCAATTTATGGTTCTCGACTGCCTGCGTGTTGATGTTTATTATCTCAGCACACTCTCTTTTGTCTCTTTCTCACTTGAATGATAAATGCCTCGTGCGCAAATAAAGGGGCAATGAAAAGATCTGTCTAATATTTCGTAGCTCTATTCAAGTAGCAGTTGTCGTACAGTGTCATTTTGATAATCTCATTTGCAACAAAACGTTTTGCTATTAACCTACTTCAATAATGAATTACGCACAAATCTAAGGCGTGTCGAAAACAATGATAACTTTCAAAAGTCTTTTTTTAATTAAATGTTTGAATTCCGTACTTCTGAGGAACTGTTTCTCTCTAGATTTTTGTGATGAATTGAAGCATTGAATTTCATGTTGTGCCTTCATTTCTCAGGAGCTGATCGAGAACCAGGTGCCCTATGGCAATTGTGTCATTTACATCGAATTGGAGGAAGTTGGCCACTGATTTAAAGGAAGGAAATCATTCACGGTGAGAATAAACTGGTTACATCAATTTCAAGTTTCAATGAAGCTGTCACTCAATCTCTTTTTGATAGCCCCACAAATTGCTCCACATATGAAATTTATGTCCCAATTATGGTTATCATCAGCTTTACATTATTTTGAAATTTTCCTCATAAATCTTGTGCTCTCAGGATTACTTACACCGCGGAGCTACTGCTATCGTTTAAACGTAATTTTACGTTTACTGACCCTCATTATCAGCCTTCTATTTTCGAGACTTATTTTTTATTTTTTTTTGTTAACTTCGAGAGCTGTAGGCGGGAATAACTTACAAGGGTGCCCAAAGTGAAATGTAAGTAGTTACCGTTACCCCCTGCAGTTTACTCGAATCGCAGTGCCGTCTCCTGCGCAAAAAGCGACCAGCACAGATGTCTTGGCTCAAGGATGCACAACTGCCAAAGGAACATTCAGCATCCTGTTCTTCTTGTTGTCGGTATGTTTGCCATCGATGATGGTCGGGTATGTTTCACATCACAGAGCTATGCCACGTACAGCATTCGGCTAACGACCATCCAAAAATCACGGCTGTTGTGCGTCGAAGTGTGCTTTGTCATGTGTCATAGATAACAGTTTCTGCCTGTCACCAAATGCCCCAGTTAAGAACGTCATTTTTAAGACGAAGAAATTTCGCGAACCAGATTTTTTTTTCTTACGGCAATTAGAATAAAAAATCAGTTTTCTTTTTTTGCTTTTGAAACACACAAAAAAAGAAGTTCTGATCAACTGCAAAGGTTCTCAGTTTAAGCAGCAATCGAGTCGAAAATCCACATTCCTTTATTGTTTTTGTTTGTTTTTTAATTTTTATCGCCAAGTGCTAGAGACAAAAGAGAAATTTCTTAAGTCTGACGGGATAAATTCTTAAGGTCCATTAAGGTTCCGTCTACATAACGTCGTATTCTCTCTCCTCGTTGACAGAGTGAATAACAAACTGGATTGCTTTTCGTCACCTGTGTTGTTTATGAAATCTTTCATCGTGGTCCGTCTCGGCCATCGTACCAGAAAACCCAATTCATGTACACAAAAACAGATGAAAGATGAGGTGTGTACGTAGACTTTATCTTCACTTTGCTTGGTGCTGGTCTTGGGGCGTTTGTATACAAAAGGTATGGCGCGTTCTTTCCGATTGTTTGCTCAGGTTATCGATAGACACTTGTGTACAGAGCTGATGCGACCAGTTTGTAACAGTATATGTAGACTGCCAAAAGTTATCAACATTGATGATAACACACTCGGCTCATCTATCTTAACACACATATACACGTACAGTATCTGTCCGGTTGCTGTACAAATATGCACCAAAGCTTTATCCTATATCAATATTTTTTTCTTTTTCTCTCTCTTTCTTTTGCTGACCAACGGCCGAGTGCAAAATAAACTGACGGTTTAAAATACAAACCTGGGCGAAATATGTAAGTCAAATAACAGATTGCAGGAAATGCAGCTTACCGAAGTTCTTGAAAAAATAAAAGTGCTAAAGATTTTGTAATGGCGATACAAAAAAAACATGTTTCTCTTATATTTTTATGAAAGTAGAAACCTAGACAAAAGAGTACGATAATAACTCAAAACAGCAAAGCAAAACAAGGCGTACGAATGCTTCGTTATTGATCCATCAAATGCTTCATTCTGATCAAACGCTTTGATGGTTCTTTGATGGCCGATTTTCATCCATCCAAATGGTTTCATCTTTTTCATGCTTTATTTATTTCTTCCCCCCAGAGCCCCCCTAGACTTCGAAAAAGGAGAGAAGAATCTCTGTTATCCAGCTCTAACTCCAGCATATTTATTGTCCGTGCCATGGGGTACCAATTTACGAAAGTACTACAACCAACCTGACATCTATTGACTTAAAAATTGCTGTCGTCTGCGAAAAAAAAATGAAAAACGGAAAGACATTTTAAATCTTTGGTTGAATCTATTGCCACGAAAGGTGTTGTTGCATGACGGCCAAAACTTTCATGGCAACAAAAAAATATTTGTCTATTACCACGATAGCCTATAGGTTCTCTCTCATCGTGGCAGTAAGTTCAAATATGCCTATTGCCACGACATATTTCGTGGCAAATACCCAAGATTTGTCTATTGCTACGAAAGCTTTTTCCTTCCCTTATGTCATGGAAAACGTTTCAACTGAGGTGAAGTTTGAACCCACAAATAACCCACAACGATTGAGATCCTACTATTGCCATCTAGTGGAAATCTAGTCGGGTTTTTAAATAAACTCGACAAATAAGCCCGACATTTTCAACAACACAAAATGTCAAAAACCTACAGACTAGGGGCCCTCATTCCGCTCGGGAAGTTCCCCATAGGATTAGGCTGTAGTTACTCTTGAATCGCGGCAACCGTTTATGCTCTGAGAAACTGCATGTCGCACTACATGTGACACAGTATAATCAAAACTAGGGGACCTCACTCCGTTCAGGAAGTTCCCGATAGGGTCCGTCCTGGTCGCCAATTCGCCATAGAATTTCGGAAACCGTTTGCTCTTCCGGCAAAACTGACTCCGTATCCATGTACTATGAAGCGTGCGGTGATCATCCCCGCCTTCATCCCGCCTTCCAACTTAAATCGGCCAAAAACGACATCTCTTGAAATTCTCTAAAAATCACACGGCATAATCGAAATTAAACGCTGATCTCGATTTAGTCATTGGTTTTCTCGTTAAACTAGCCATTTTAAAAATTAACGAAAACATTGCTGTTAGCGCACCAACTTAATTTATGGTTTTTAACGTTTAAATCAAAAACTATAAGACCAATAGAAAAATAAACCTGATTTTCGTGATTTTTATTCAATTTTGAATTGAAGTCATGTATTTTAAGCAAAATTTGAAATTTGACCAAAAATGAAAAAGTGGGAAGGGTATAGCCTTCCCACTTTTATCAAAATTGGCAAAAAACGACATCTCTTGAAATTCTCAAAAAATCACACGGCATAATCGAAATTTAACGCTGATTTCGATTTAGTCATTGGTTTCTCATTAAATTAGCCGTTTTAAAAATTAACGAAAACAGTGCTGTTAGCGCACAAACTTAATTTATGGTTTTTAACATTTAAATCAAAAATTATAAGACCAATAGAAAAATAAACCTGATTTTCATGGTTTTAATTCAATTCTGAATCGATATCATGTATTTTAAGCAAAATTTGAAATTTGACCAAAAATGAAAAAGTGGGAAGGGTATAGCCTTCCCACTTTTATCAAAATTGGCAAAAAACGACATCTCTTGAAATTCTCAAAAAATCACACGGCATAATCGAAATTTAACGCTGATTTTGATTTAGTCATTGGTTTCTCATTAAATTAGCCGTTTTAAAAATTAACGAAAACAGTGCTGTTAGTGCACCAACTTAATTTATGGTTTTTAACATTTAAATCAAAAATTATAAGACCAATAGAAAAATAAACCAGATTTTCATGCTTTTAATTCAATTCTGAATCGATATCATGTATTTTAAGCAAAATTTGAAATTTGACCAAAAATGAAAAAGTGGGAAGGGTATTGCCTTCCTTCACTTTTTTCAAATCGGCAATAACGTGAAAATACGTTGAAATTCTCCGAAAATTTACACGGCATAATCGAAATTGAACGCTGATTTCGATTTAGTCATTGGTTTTCTCGTTAAACTAGCCATTTCAAAAATTAACGAAAACAGTGCTGTTAGTGCACCAACTTCAAACAACATCAAACAACTAGGTTTTAACACATTTTGAACAAGTTTTATTGCTTGAATTGTTTCTCAGTTACAACTGTAGATTAGTCAGTAAGAATGGCAGAACGGTAAAAGTAAAAAAGAAAAAGAGACTAAGAAATCACTTTTGCTTGTTTACCTGTTTTCAGTGATTTTTGACTTTGATTGTTGATCGAATTCCTTAACCCACTTTTTAGTTTCCAATCTGATGATTAAACACTCTAAAACTAAATTTACCGTGTTAAAACCTTAAGTTGTTTGATTATAATTAACGATATTTTTCGTGGATGCTTCGGGTTTTCACAAAATAAAAACGACATTAAAGTATAAAATAATGGAAATTGAATCGCTGCAAAATTTTTCAACTATGTTGTTTACATGGTTTCTCTCGAAATTAAACCATAATTATTCCCTTTTAACCTTAATTTTACCCCCCAACTTTATTTTGTTCCAAAAAGCTATAAAAAATATTCCATATTAAATTGTTTAAATTTAATTGTATTTATACATATCGTTATAAAAAAAGTGAACTATGTGGCTAAAAATTTTATTTGAATTAAAAATAAAAAAAATAAATTATTGTATTTAAAATTTCATTTCCTACTTAACAGAATTGAAAGAATTACGATCCTAAATTCCATATTTCTCCCATGTAAAGTTCGGACTACTACTGGCAACTAGCAGCCCACTTCATACGTCCTTGAAATCATTTTTTTGGGGCCACATCGGGGTAGGAGACTCCTCTCAGAGTGGAGGTACCTTCTCAACCTATTATACCATGGTTATAGTAGTCCATGGTTGATGGTTGTAACTGATAAAAAATAAACAAATAGACACAATCGTCGTATGGTAGAGGTTCACCCCATTTTATTCAAGTTTCATGCTTCATTCCCAAAGAAACGATGGAGAAATACTTTAGTAGAGAATTTCAGCTGACATCGAACGACGTAAATCTTGAAATTCTACAACACACCGTAGGCGACGTGCGTAACTTGAAGGAAGTGTACGACAGTTTTGATAATTACTCATCAGTAACTTGTCTTTTTCTTTCATAAGGTTGGTTGTGTGGTTTGGGATGCAGCCCTTGTGTTAGGAGCTTACCTTGATCATATGAATCAGACTGGGCAAATCCCAGTAAAAAACCGCAGGATACTGGAATTAGGTTCTGGCACAGGCTTTGTTGGTTTGGTTGCTGCAGCACTTGGGTAGATCACATGTTATTCTAATTATCACAGGATTACCTTTGCAAGACACTAAATGTTACTTGTTATCTAGAGGAGATTGCTTGATGACAGACTTGCCTGAAATGGTCCCTTTAATCAAAAGGAATCTTTTCAAAAATACCCCATTGTTGCAAGGGGCAGGTAGTGCCAAAGCTTTTGAATGGGGCTCTGATATGTCTGGTCTAGTTTCTCATACTGATAAAGGCTTTGATATTGTGCTAGCTGCAGACTGTATTTATTATAAAGAGGTATTTGTTTACACCCACTATACCATATGGGACTAACAAATGTTTTTATAAATTTGTTTAGTCTTTGAATGCCTTCATTAAAACCATTGAAGATCTCAGTAGCCATTCCAATGAAGGGACAAAAACGGAGATCTTCATTTCTTACGAAGATAGAGAAAGTGAAGAAAAGAAAACGTTAATCGCCGATTTCTTCGAAAGAATAAAAAAATCTTGTTGTGTTTCGAAAGTACCTTATGAACATTATCGCAATGATTTTAGATGTGAAGATATTCACATTTTTAAGATAACTTACTTGAAAACGTGATTTAAAAATAAATTCTTCCCTGTGCTTCAGTAATTCCGAATTCGGTATCCAGCTTTATTTTATATTCTTCGCTTCACTCTTGCCAGAGTAATATTCTATTACTCTTGCTCTATTCTCAGAGTCATAGATATAGACCCCTTGGGCCATGTGGTCTATATAACACTGGTATTCTGAAAATCTGAATTGCTGTTTAGTAGCACCAACTTTTTTAGTTTCATGGCTGCTCACTGCGTACACGTGAGATTATAGTCTTAGCGCCAAATAAAACAAGACAGCCTGAAAATGAGTGAGCTTGTGGAAACAGAACCAGAAAAGAAAATCGTTGCCTTTCATCAGATGAATCTTGATGATCGTTTATTGAAAGCAATTGCCAAACTCGGATGGGTATCACCAACACTTATTCAAGAAAAAGGAATTCCGCTGTTTTTGGAAGGCAAAGATGTGCTGGCTAAAGGCAGAACAGGATCGGGTAAGACAGCGGTATTCGCTATTCCCATTGTTCAGAATATTCTGACAGAAAAACAGACAGCCAAAGAACAAGTCACTCGTGCATTGATCCTTGCACCAACTAAAGAACTGTGTCAACAGCTTCACAAAGCTTTCCAATCATTTACAACAAGTTGCTCTCGTGACATTAGCTGTGTAAATGTAGCCTCACAGGTAACCTCTTTAAAAAAATGCTCATTTTAAAAAGCAGTAATTTTTATCCAAAAATTTTTTAACAGACAGCAATCTCGGGACAAAAAACTCTTCTAGCAGCACATCCTGACATAGTTATTGCAACTCCCTCAACTGTTTTAGTACACTTGATCTCAAAGAAGCTTGTATTGAAAGAATCCCTTCAATACCTCGTTATTGACGAAGCTGATTTGGTATTTTCTTTTGGTTTTGAAGCTGATTTGAAAAGTGTGCTTGAGTAAGTAAAGCCCTTCAAGAAAATACTTGAAATAAAAAGTGACTTTAATTTTATCTTACAGGTACCTTCCCACTGACTATCAATGTGTGTTGACATCTGCCACTTTGAGTGATGACATTCAAAATTTGAAAAATCTGGTTCTTCACCACCCAGTAACATTGAAATTGGAGGAACCTGAGCTGCCACCTGCTTCACAACTAACACAATATCAAATCTATGCTGAAGAATGGGATAAAGCAGTCCTTATCTATGCCCTGTTCAAATTAAATTTGGTACGAGGGAAAACGATCGTCTTTGTTCGAAACGTTGATCGATGCTACAAGTAAACCATTAAAAAATTCTTCAATTAGTAGTATCTCAGAACTATATCTAATATTTTAGGCTGAAGCTGTACCTTCCAACAGTTTGGAATCCCGTCATGTGCTTTGAACGGGGAACTGCCTGTCAACTCCCGTTGTCACATAGTTCAGCAGTTCAACTCTGGAATCTATGATATTATTATTGCGTCAGACGAGTCAACATTAGAAGATCCAAATTATGCTTCTGCTGACAAGTCAAACAAGGTTTGTATATTATATATATATTTTTTTTTTTTTAAATAATAGTAGGCTATGATTATCCCTTTTGTTTGTTTGTTTTTTTTTCAGGGAAAGCGTAAGAATGACAAAGAATCTGGAGTTGTACGTGGTATTGACTTTCAGTTCGTTTCGAATGTCATAAATTTTGACTTCCCCCCTGACGTTGACTCGTACATTCATCGAGTGGGTAGAACAGCTCGGGGGAATAACAAAGGAACTGCACTCTCTTTTGTTAGCGTTAGAGAGAAATACCTTATGCAAGCAGTAGAAGAACATCTCAGTGATTGGGTTCCTCCAGGTCAGGAATCTGTCTTCAAGTAAGAATCATTTTTGATTCTAAAATGCTTTTGTCTGCAATATTTATTGTGGTTTTAACTTACTGAATATTTTGCAGACCATATCAGTTCAGAATGGAAGAGATTGAAGCTTTCCGTTACCGCTCTCAGGACGCATGGAAAGCTGTTACCCGAATTGCAGTCCGAGAGGCCCGTTTGGCGGAGATTAAATCGGAAATGATGCAATCCAAAAAACTGAGGGTGAGAAGAATCGATTTTGACTAACTTATGTGATGGTATAAATATCCATACTTTTATTCAGTCGCACTTTGAAAACAACCCTAATGACATGGGAATTTTGCGCCACGACAAAGCCTTGCATACGGTTCGCATCCAGAGCCATCTTAAAGATGTACCCGACTACATAATTCCACCTACCTTAAGACGACTTGCTAAAGCGAGCGGCAATAAAGCGCGTGGTAATTCCAGTTCTTCAAGCCATGGCGAAGGAAAAACTGGCAAAAAAGAAAAAACCTTTTTGAAAAGGAAAGATAACCCTTTGCTTAGCTTTGAATTTGAGGGATTTAAAAAGAAAGCAAAGAAGTAAAAAAATCTACCGTCTTGACTGTAAGAAATTTGTTTCCATTCGACACTACATTAAAAGATTCGATATGTACACCTACTTTTCGTTCAGTACTATGACGTTAGATTTGGACGGTGTTACTGTTCAGTCCGGAAGATTTTCACCGAATGGATATCGGGAAATAATCCACGTTTATTAAAAATTCCTCAATCAATAAAATATGTAAATGCAGACAATTGAAGAAAAAAAGCTAGAACTGGCTTCGTGAAAATACAGTTATTGGGCACGAGTTTTGTACCCACCGTTATGATAATAAAATGCATGTCTGGTACAAAGGAAGTATGACGTGGCGAATCAAGCAATCTCTTGCTCGTTGTAATCAAAAATAGGCAGGAATCGTTCCAATTCATCGTCGATTTTCAGCAGCAGTGCCCTAAGAGGATATCGAGGATGGCTGTGGTTAACTGAACAAACCATATCTACCGTAAAAGGGGATCAAGATGCGAGAGTCGTTTAAGGAGAAAATGAATTAAAAACCTTAATGAATAGCTCTAGAGTGACAGGTTCAAAGACCCGTATGTATGATGGCGCAACCTGCTATATGAACTCGCGGAGCGCCTCATCCGCACGGCATGGTACGACAGTAGAGAGCCAACCCCCAGGAAAAGACTAAATAGAATCGCAAGGGCGATGAAGATCGGGGTAGCTAGTAGAACAGATGCCTCTGCGGCAGCGATTTGGTTCGTTTTCTCCGTCATGTAACCTAACGCCCATCCAAGTTCCGTGTTATCGATCTGCTTAAAACAATTTTAGCATATGGTAATTTACAAAATGAATGCTGTAAATTACTTGTTTGACAAAATGAAGTCCCTGCCAGGTGTGATCATCAAAACCATATCCGGAAGTCAGCAGTGACAGTATGTACTGTGTTTCCAAGCAAAGGAGCGGTATGAAGGATGAATTGGGAACTAGAAGAAAAAAAATATATATATTCCATTCACTGTTCAGTCTCCAGAAATATGTGTCACTTACCCGTTAACGGAATGTCCAAAATCTCATCCAGGGTCATATTGCATACTGATTCGACTGCATTGCGGAAATTCGCTAATGAGCTACTGTTGGTAACGTTCAATTCTCTTGTCAAAATTGTAAAGCTGGAAAATGCCTATCGTATAAATAGTTGGTTATAAATTCCAAGAATGTGATAATTGTATATATCCTAACCAAAAAGTCTTGATTTTCAAGCGACGGCTGGCCTTGATTGGAGAAGCAGGTTTCAGGCAGAAAATGTGACTGGCAATAGGTAGCGTTGAAAAGGCTCTCAATTATATTAGAGCATTTTAGGTAATTGCTGGTCCCTTTCAACGTCCATTCTTGATCATTGGTCGATCGGTTCTCGGAACAGGGTGAATTGAAGACATTGTTGGCTTTTACCACCATGCTGTGACCTATAGGTTGGCATGGACTTTCCAATATTTTCAATCCATTATTTTCACCTTCGACGATGAGCATTGACTGATAGCGTTTGATAACTTCCAAAAGGCCATAACACAAACTACTCTGGCTGTATACAGAGTATTTTTGACTATACAATTCTAAATTGGATACGTCATCCTCTCTCCACATCCCACCCGACTTGCTTGTCGAATTCATCATGGTTTCGTGACCACTTGACATTTCTAGAGCCAACTGTGTGCTTGCTCCGCCTAAATCCAATGCACCAACCGTCTCTGGATATCAAACCAATATCGATTAAAGTCGCATTCGCGGTTTCATAAGGACACGGAAGTACGAACCTTGAGAATTCTCCCTCAAGTACATCCTTCGATGATCAGGTCCAACATTTCTCAGTTGAGTATTGACGGTAATCCAACTGAAGTGAGCTTCTTCCATTCCTGTCAATATTTCAACGTACGAAGACTCGAATCGAAAGCCTGATCGACTCAGTCGATTGCGAATCGAGTCGAGTAAAACAGTAGTTGCACTTGGTTGGCTGATACTGAATAAAAGTAAAATAAAAACAAAGAAACTAGGTTAATAAAAAAAAAATAACATGATTGGAGAAAAGAGTGATTTGTACTTCAGTAATCGTAATCCAGCTGTACCGCCAAAGTATATTGGAGTGGTTAAATGACTAGCAGAAGGGACTTGGCTGCTGGCGTATGTCAAACATGGTGTTAAGAAGGCGTCCACCCCGCTGACGTTGTTGTAAAAACTCGCAATGTCACCTACATCAAAGACATTTTTTCGATTTTAGAATCACCCTTAAAGTGCTCGGGGAAGAATCGGGTCAGGCAATCATGTCGGTTACGGTTGAGGGGAACGACCGGGATGTCTGCCAAAATGGTAAATCTTACCAACTATGTTGCAAAGGCCAATTTGTTTGAGAACGCCTGTTCCCATCCATTTGGGTCCAGGCCATTGATAAACGAAAACGGCTGTATGACTCGAACCTCCATCAAGGACGACACCGTACTGTTATTGAGAATCAATGCACAACTGATTATTTCATCCGTGTTTTTTTTTTTTTTTTTTAAGATAGCCAAACTCAATAGACATGTAGACACAATTTGGATTTTCCAGTAACCTTGGTAAGTGGCGAATATTTTACGCGACACGTCATGAACAGTGAAAGTTAAATTTTAAACGCAAGGAGGAGTTCACAAACAAAAACCCACTTTCTCCCTTCTCACGCATTCAGGGTCGTTTACTTCGAAGCTCGTAAAAACAAAACTAAAAAAGACAAAAGACAAAAGAGACCCATCCCACAAAACAACCACACAAATTACATTATGACAATTCCTGTTCGAGAAGCCGGATGATAATTGTTTTCTATTTTGCGGATGTCGGTTCATGGCTTCCTTTCGCATGAAAGAGAAGGTCACATTGCGCGGTTTCAATCACGCATTTCGAGCGATCGGACTGCATTGTTACTTCGATGATATGTGGTTATCAAAATAAAAGAAAATTTTCAAGGTAGTTCCTGTCAATAGATTGGTCGCATCCTATTATAACGAAGATTAACCAATTCCTATTACAAAACGCAGCTGAATGTCGTATGATATATTTTGCTAGCCAACCCAGAAAAGTTCGTTCAATGTTAAACTCACGGATCTGATTGGGATTTCCCCAGGAAAGGAGAGAGAGTCGGGCGATTCTAATACGAATACCTGTCCATCGTCTAGTAAAACGAACTACATGACCAAAAGACCTTGAAAAACCCACAGCACCCCGAAAGATGTGGAAAAGCAAAGAAAAAAAAAGCAAATGGATGCCGCAGACCGGTGATGGCGCTAGTGCTTCTACCTGGCTTCTATCTTCGGCTCTCTGACATGCAGTATATCAGCAGCTAACACCGGATCCCCTCTACCATTCCAGTCGCAAACGCTGGGAAGACAACTGGCACTCGATTACGGAATGTTGTTTAAGGTATTGGTCACTTTCGTCGTCCTAACAGGTTGTTGTTGTTGGGCTTCTCGTATCAAACGTCAGGAAGATGGCGAATTCTGGTGGTTAAATAAAGAGAAACCTGTTGACGACGAGGCCTTGGTAGAGCCAATTGCAGAGGCCAAAAGCAATTCGCCCGACGAGAGCAAAATTGCCAACATCAAACAAGGTAAGGACGCTTCAAACACTTCCAACAAGAATTTTTGAAATTATATTTTTGCATTCTTTGCATAAATGCAGAGAGTTCAATCGATTCTACAGTAGTTGCTCAAATTTTGAGTAGCGGGCCGGAAACAGCTGGCAAATTCTCTCCTCATCCAGGCGTTTGTGTCTGCGTACCGTATTATCTTTGCAACGAAGGTCAAATTATCACAGATGGAGCAGGAATTATTGACATACGCAAAAAACCACCCACAAGAAATGTGACGATAGAAGCCAAATCTATCAGAAAGCGGGACGTTCCCCCCGTGCCCAACGGACTGGTTGGAGGCAATTGCCCCGGTTCGATCGAAGTTTGTTGCAAAATGCCTACACCTGAACCGATACCGGAAATCGTTCCAACCGTGCCATTGGGTCCTAAATACGTTTCAACCTGCGGTGTACGCAACGGTGATGGCCTTAATGTTCGCATCACAAATTTTAAAGACAACGAGTCACAGTATGGAGAATTCCCTTGGATGGTTGCTATCCTGCGGCCTACGGTTTCTGCAGCAGGCAAAACGAACGATGTCTACCAATGTGGTGGCTCATTGATTCACCCATCCGTTGTACTCACGGCAGCTCATTGTGTCGTCGGGTAAATTTTAATTAGCAGGCAATTTTTTTCTTCTCTCTCGCTAATCTTTTACGTAATTTACTACTTTTAGAAAAGACCCCAAGAGCCTCAAAATCCGTGTAGGCGAATGGGATACCCAGTCAGCGTATGAATTTTTCCCGCATCAGGACCGTCTTGTTGTCGACGCAGTTATTCATGAACAGTACTTCTCCGCAGCGCTATTTAACGATGTAGCTCTACTCTTCCTTGCAGAACCTGTAGACCTGGGACCCGAAGCCGACGTTGTCTGTATTCCTCAACCAAATCAAGTCTTCGATGGAAGTCGCTGTTTTGCAACCGGTTGGGGAAAGGATCAATTCGGTATGAACACTTCGCTATTTGGTAACTAACCTAAAGAGCTCTTGTTACGCTAAGGAATTTTTGCCGAAACAGGTCAAGCAGGAAAATATCAACATGTTTTGAAGAAGATCGAACTTCCATTGGTTCCTCACCCTACATGTGAGAGTAGTTTGCGCAAAACTAGGCTCGGACAGGCTTTTAAGCTTCATGAAAGCTTCGTTTGTGCCGGTGGAGAACCCGGGAAAGATACATGCAAGGTAAGGAGATTTTCCCATTCACATCGTTTTTGGCTTTTCAAGTGCAATATTCGTTCTAGGGGGATGGAGGATCACCCTTGGTTTGCCCCATACCCGGTGAACGAAAGCCACCCCGCTACGTGCAAGTTGGAATTGTGGCCTGGGGTATTGGTTGCGGTGAAAATGGTGTGCCTGGCGTTTACGCATCTATCCCACACGCGTCTTCCTGGATCGCAGATAAAATTTCTAAACGCTTTAATCTTGGCCCAGATTACTTTCTCAAACAGTTACCTTCTTCTATGGTATGATTTCCCTTAAGACTAAAAATGCAGTACTATATAACTCAGATCTACCAGTTCCAAATACACCCATGATTTTGTCCACTAAAGAAAAAATGGTTATTTATAGTCTTACCTCAATTGGGGTAGGTCCAGTCAAAAGATGTAGGGCAACAACAATTGCAAAGCCACCAAAAGCAATGAAGATTGATCCCAAAGCCAGCAACCACCAGCTGGTAAAACGAAACATGCCATTTTGCATTCCTGTTTCAGAATTGATACACGATTAAATCTGCATCAAAGGTTACATAACTCTGATTCAGGAATTAATTCCATTTATATTCATGGCGACACATTGCTATTACCTTTGATTTCAAGATAGAGGGTATCCCCATCTTTGATGTCACTACTTGACACAGTTTTCCTACTGTCAAGCACAACTCCTTTTTGGTCCCGAAGTAAAAAGTTTTGATTTACTTGAATTCCCTGTGAATAACAGTGATTAAGTCAAAGCCAATCATGCTTATAATGTGAACATGAATACCTTGGCTTCACAATATGTTGACAGCAGGCTACTTATAGTTTCATTACCTGTGACGGTACACTGCAGGTATCCAGCCACATTTCCACCAATTGTGGACTCGATTATGACAAGCATTGTTCAGATTTCAAAGTCAAATCAATAAGAAAGCTTACTTATTGTAAAGCGGACAATTTTACCAATAAAATGTGTATCTATCAATTCAACTAGGTACAAATTATATCTTGGCATCAAAGTCCAATTGCACTGTTTGTTTAACATAAATAAATATCTAAATACTCTTCATTTAAAATGGAGAAATAAAATATGAACGTAAATTTTAAAAAGACTAAGATGATCTAAAATACAGATTCACAAAAGGAAAGTCAGTAACATAATTTCTATAACTACTCTGCTGATCGATGATCCAAGAGAGTCTTTTCGGGCTTTTTCACCGCCATAAGTCCCATAACAAGCAATCAGCAACATTGCCACTTATAAATGCGGCAGTTTATTTAAAAAATCCCGATTTCCCGTGCCGTCAGGGCGTCAGCCGTCAATGAACGTAAAATTAAATATTCTAAATTTATCTGAACTTTTCTGTCAATGTGATCAATTTCTGATCGATTTTTCTTTAAAACGTTTTTTTCAGTACTAATTTTGTTGAATCAAAACAATATGGAAGAGGAGGAATCCAAGATGGATACACAATGCATAGTTGCCTAACACAAGCGTTAGATGGCTATAGTTGAAGAAAAACTGCCCTTTAAAAAAGTTTTTTTAGCATATAGTTGCCATTATCACGTTCTTCTTTGGTAGTTTTTATATCGTGATATGCGCTTCGCAACACTTATGCTCGTAAAAAATTGTGGTACTCCAATACCCATAGTCTAAATTAAACAGAGGCTATTATTAACATGGGAAAAATTCCAAAGGAACACTCCAGCTAAGATAGCTATCAGTTGCTTACGACATGACCAGATGGCTATAATACTCCGCTTTGAAAATAAACATTGAATCATTACAGTTAACGGAAACAAGTATGTTTTTAGTCAAAGAAAGTTAAAGCCTTAGCAAATGGAGAACATATTCCTGCCAACCCTGTACCACCATAACGTTTATTGCATCCTTTATAAATTATACGACTTTTCTGCGACGATGTTATAGCTTGTCCTCTTACTCAACATCGAAAATTGCATCCACGCCAATTCAAAAAACTGCGTCTTATAACTTTCCCAACGTCTAAAACAAGAAAGAGAGTTCCTTCAAAGAAAATATACCACAATATCATTCTTTGTTAAACTATACCCACTAACTTATAAGCTAGAAAAATGGATGATGGGGGGAGGGGATAGAAATTGCTTCACGATTTTGAGCTGTAATCTCTGCTTCAAACATTGCACTGTATTATAACATGTGACTGGTGTACACTTTGTTAGTATAGGCGTGCACAGTATACTTTTGCTTTTATTGATTGATTACGTAAAACGGCATGATAGCTCCCTATCGTGCACTTCTTGAACAACTTTCCGTTCGTACTTTGTAGCCTATCGATGACGCACGAGAAAAACTAGAGCCCATATTTACTAACCAAGCTGTCTTCTAGTCAACACATCCAATAAGGAGGCGTTGTCGTAACTTATGGTTAATGATAAAAATCAATCAGTGCTGTTTCGCAAGAGAATACGGGCGACGGGTATTTGACATAAGCTCAGGTAATGCTCAAAAAGTAGACACGAAAATGTATATCTACAAATATATTGTATTCATAATAGGATAAAAGGAAGATGAGTGTTCCACGGTTTGCTCACCATATTTTCGTCGATCCGTCAACCACAAATTAGACGGTTTTCACTGAACGCTCTTTGTTCACTGGTAAAAATGGCAGGGCCTAGGTCTACCTTGTTTTCCGTAACAAAAAAATTACCGAAAGTGCACCGGATTTACTTCTACTGTAGTTTTTCTTCATGCATTCATTTCCATTTTATGTCCTGACCGTTTAAAATAAATAATCGCTAATTAAAAGTACCGAATGTTTACTTCGTTTACCCAAATTCTGTCCATTTGTATGGAACGCCATTTAACCGTCTTTTTTATGGTTAGACTCTATGTGCTGTCCACTGCCATTTGTTTTGCCTTCCAACATTATATTTCGGATATTGCACAGCGCTTGTAATGACAATCGACCATTTACTAAGACGTTACTCATTTTGGGGAAAACAACCTAATGCACATTGGGTTCCATTTTAAACGATCTTTTAGTCATCTAGGGGACAGTGGGGTCAATTTAGACACAGGGCAATTGAAAAAAAAAATTGTTTCTCGCGCCGTATCAGAGGAATTTTCTTGAAAAAATTAGGGTTAATAGAATGACGGGGTTTACAAGTTTAGAAAAATTTACGAGTTTTTTAATTTAAAACTTTTTAAGTTATCTTGAAAAAACAATTTTTTTACCCCGTCTGTTAATTTTGCTGTTTTAATTGTTTTGTTTTGAACCCCAAATTGGTACGTTTTAATAATAAAATTAGTTTTAAACGATTTGAAATTCATTTTTCTATAACTTAATGTCATTTATTTTTTTCTGCATCCTTAAATAATTTTAAATAATTAAATGTAACGATGACCCTATTGTGGGGCAATTGAAACACTTTGTTAATATTCCCTGTCCTCCGAGTAGGTGCATTTTTTTTGCAAGTATTTGATGTAATTCATTTCGAAAAATGTAAATCATCATATTAACACAACTATAATACTTGCATTAGCTGTTTGGGATTTATTTAAAAAAGCATAGAGCTTAACGGGATTTTTTAAATTAAATTATTTTAAACTTAAGTACGATATACCATAAGCATATGAAAAAAATCTATAAATTGCATTGTACCTCGTGGTCAAATTTGATCACACTAGCAGTTGTGGCGGCTGAGATATCGTAATTTTGGTTTTATGTTGGTATATAAAGAATAAGTTTCCTTATGGTAAAAACCACGTTGCAATTGCCTCGACACACCGTTTCAATTGCCCTGCTACCATGGCAATTGAAACACAAAAAGTGACCTTAGTTTTTACAATTTATTACAATTAAACTTAATTTTTTCTCATGAAAAAAAAATTCTGTTTAGTAGCTGAGATAGTAGGCTACAATCCTATATAATTTTTATGTTAAAATTTTCAGTTTTGTTTTCAAGAGATACAGAAAACCAAAAAGTGTCTCACTTGACGCCACTCTGACTATGAAACTTGCAAATTTTTCATGAACATTTATTCCCAAAGATATTTCGCTTATCTAAATCTTTATGACGGATACTGCGCAATGCGTATAGGCTTTTCTCATTCCGCACCCTCATAGAACTAATTAAAATGTAGGCTAATGAATGAACCATTAGTTCCGGCCTAACTGGGTTGTGGAGTGTCACTTGACGACGCTGCACGACATATAAAAACATTAAACCGAAGTACATTGCAATAGACAGTTTAGACATTGAAAAAAAAGAGGGTGACTTCGTGTTTCGAATGGCGCGGCATTTTAAAGAAAACTCATATGAATAGAATACCATTCACAGTTCATCATGTGACTGCAGACGCGTAGCTTTAACCTTTAAGAAATAAGAATATCACAATATCTCTCTAATAACTCCACCTCCCCGTTCCCTTACTCCACCTCCATTTCAAAACAATGCGATTAAAATCGACAGCAATACACTGATTGCTTCTAAAAAGTTCGTCAATAGGTCTTACCCGAAAGCCATAAATTGGGAAAATCTACTAGTCAAATTCGTTAGTTACGGCCGACGTTAAGAGTTCACGAATCACGATGAGAAAAACCACCCTAGGGTATGCTTTGCACGCGTTGATGGTTTTGTCTGCGGTAAGATCACGTCACGTTGACACTTTTCTTTATCTAGGTTCTTTTCGCTTTCGATCTAATTGACTACTTGTTAACCCATCAAAAGTTTTTAGCAGTTGCTGTCATGGGACTTTGCTTGTGGCTACGTTACGAATGGGACTTTAAGCACTACGTGTATGAACTGGAAGCTCAAAAAGTTATGTGGACTGGACCGTACATTCTGATCACCTCGTCTAGTCTGGCAATGGCAACATCCGCCGTTGGAGTCTGGGCAACTGCCGCTGAGCACTGTCGACTTCTTTTATTGGTTTGTTTAAATTGCACAACTGAAATAATAATAGGCACCTAAGCACCTAAGTCTCTCGTATAATCCTTGTGCTACGCGCAAACAAAACATGGTTGATGAAAAACAGGACAATGGCTTTGAGTTCTTGTAGTTGGCTCTTTCAATATGGTCTTGACTAGCAAATCGATTCAAAATTCAACCAATCGGTTCAAAATAATAGCAGTCTAATTTTTTTTTTAAGGGAAATTTAAACTTATAATGAAAATTTACAATTCAAGGTGGCAAAGCAATTCAGTATCAATTTCCGTGGTGATCTAAGTTGTTGTGCTGAAAGTTTATCTAACTAGGCTAAGATTACGCTGTTCATATGTTTATTAAATCACAGCGATGTGGATCTATAGCACCAAATCTCTAATCTTGAATGACGAATGTTTAAATTGTATTGGTTGAATATCTGAAACGATACGTGTTTGACAACATGGCAACAAGCATATACCGTAGCCTAGCTCACTTGTCATCGTTTATTGATAATCAGAAAGTTTCCTTTCTATTTATTATTCCAAAATGCTCTCTGGAAACAACGTATAGTTCGCTCTGGGCAGCGGGATTTCGGTTATCCTTGGCCTAGCTGGAATCTCTTACACGCTTAATCATGGAATCTATCACTCGGATTTGTTTCCTTGGTTGGAACAACGATTTTGGGACCTGTTTCACGAAATGGATTACAACGAAAGATCTGCTCGCATCATTCGAATCATCCAGGAGGATGTAATCATTGAATTGCAAACTAAAATTATTCAATCTAACGTTCATTGGTGATTTAGATTCAATGTTGTGGACCTTCGGACTGGAAAGATTACCTGTCGTTCAATAAAGTTTTACCTGACGAATGTCGCAATCCTGATACTGGCAACATAGCGAGTGGCGGTTGCGCGGAAGAATTCGCTCGCTGGTTGGAACCTAAAACAGGATGGCTGTCGGGTATCGCTTTGCTGCTTGCTGTCATACAGGTTGAATTTATTACCACGTGCAAATTAAACAACTGGATTAATATTCACAATGATGATCTAGTTAGGGGCCATGGTAATCAGCTTATTGCTCCGAAAAGCTATTTTACAAGAGAAACGTAAGAAGAACAAACCTGATTGCTTAGTCCCTTCTTATAGCGAGGTTTGAAATTGTTCAAAATTGTGAACACAACGAAGCTGCTTCGTAATTTATTTTTTGAGTTGAATCGTTTGCCCAACTTATGGTTTTGATAGCCGAGCGAGAATTGAAATTAAAAAGTTCTGTAATGTCCAAAATACATTCAATGTTTATAACACGTTACATTAAGACATAATAGCTGGTATATTATAAGCTTTACAGGTTAATGGCTTGTACGCTGTGCAGATGGCATTTACCTTGACGGTATATAAGTGTTAAAAGACAGTCTTCGCAACGCTATCAGGAAGGTTGTGAAATTGTCTTTTTTTTCCTACTTAATCCTCAAAAGCTTTTAACCAATTTCCAAAGTAATAGGAGAAAAGTCGGTTGACGTGTATGTCGTGCCACATTGAACTGAATACCTGGAGTTAAACAAATTTCAAGGTTGCATCTACCTTATCTCATTTTCGATTTGATACATTAAATGCGTTGGCCAACACCAAAACTTGTCGAAATCAAATTCGTTTTTGTGGATAATGTAAAATATTACGAGTTGCACTTGTTTATGAGATTTTGAGGTCGTCGGGTGGTATAGTCTGTCCATAATCATATATTTGCGCCGACGCTTTAACACCTCCTTTGCTAAATGATAACGAGGTCAATATCCAACAGCTGATTAGAAAGCCTGGCAGCCGCCAGTCTTAGAATATTCTCTTCCGTATGAGGGTTCCATCACCATAGCGACAGACATGTTCGGCTTATGGATATTTTAGCAGGCACGAAAAATATAGGTCACTTTTTATTGGAAATTAGGCGGTTTAGAAAGTTACGAATTAAAAAAGGCCAAGTTATACCAGCACATCATTTAACGATATTGATGACTACAAATGGGGAAACGAGAACGGATAAGGCGATTGCGTTACCGCAAAGCACATGATTCAGATAGTGATTTTAATTGACTCTGTTGCATTACAAAGGTTTATCAACCCCAAAATTTAACACAGGTACACTAACATCATGGATAACAATAAATTCATAGTTTAATCTCTTTACAAAGTCACTTGCATTTGTGAAGAAATGTTATAGGCATTGCTCATATTTGAAATTTTTTAATAATAAGTAAAATAATTAGTATATGAAGCCAATTTTTTCAAATCATTTAAACATCATAAACAATAGTTTTCAATAAGTCATTGCCCTAAATGTTGTTGTCTGCATTCGGTTTGTTGTACTTCAAAATAAGTATAAAATTACTTCCATCTAGCGGTAACAAATTGTACTGGCTGGAGATAGAGAAAACTTGGCGCGACAAAAAAGGTCAAATGCCTTTCGGCAGTTGCCAGCAGCCATGAAATGGTGAACAATGGGGGGTATCTCCTAATATTAAATGGTATCACCATGATGCATAGTTCAATGCCCCTCCCTCAATGTTGTTTCAATTCTTTTGTGAGACAGTTTTTGATATTCAGCACACCATTTCAACTATTTATTTGTGTAAACACATCAGAGACACAACAATATAAAAGATCAATCGATAAATAATCGACGAACTGCGATGGGAAAAGAATGTAAAAATGGAACCGAGTGATGTATAGTTACAACTGTGTGAGCGCCAGTCGAGTTATTTCAGGACCCGAGCAAGAGCTATTTCCCCGGTGTTTCCAATCGACTGGAAATTCAATCTACTCTCTCTCTCTCTCTCTTTCTCTCTGTTGTACTCTCTTGATGTGCATGCATGTACACATGCCGTTGTGCAACCAAGGGGAAAGAAGTCTTCGTCTTCTAAACCCTCTAACCTCCCTGGGGCTATTTGAATGATCAATCAATAAACGGTATGCATCTGTTCAATTGCTAATGAATGTTTCCTTTCGTTTGCAACACAACAAAGTTGACAATCGGATCAAGGTCACGTGATATATTTGAAAGATAAAAATGCAAAGAAATTATAGCCATGCTCGACGGCTTGATTTATGGCGGTGAAGGTCGAATCTCTTCGCGACAATATCAAGGTCGTATATCTTTGTCGACTTTTTTTCTCTTTTACTACGGCCATTTTTTTTTTACTCGGCACATAATGCAGTTGTTCCCATCACTATCAGTTTCTTTATTTTTCAACAATTTTATTTAACGTTTAGCTACAAAAAAAAAATTTTTGCTACGTAAGCGAAAGTCCTAAATTGAGAAGTCCTTTGCTACTTCTCTCTTTTTTTGTGTTTTGGATCGATGCGAGTCAATAAATTACAGTAGGGTATAATATAATACACAGACACACACATTTTGTGTATGAGCATTTACAGCATTTACAAATGGGCGGAGCTAATCCAGCTCTCGGCTAGAATGTAATAACACACGAACGCAGCTCTCTCTTGCACTATTCTTGCGATTCTATGACATGGGACGGTGGATCGATTCGATCGATATTTCTATTGATATATAATGTAATAAGTAAAGCGACGACGTACATGCGGATTACGATAGTCTTACAACGCCTAGATAAAAACGTGTAACCGTCATCAACCTGTAGCCAATCTCAAAAGGGGTCATCAACCGGAATTTTTTTATTCATTATTAATAAATAGACATTTGTGATTCGGCATCTCCCAAAATTGTTCCATTCTTATTTTTTAGCTACTTGCCCGTTCGCTTGTGTCTTCTTTGTAGTTAAAATGTAAATAGGGCGGACTGATGACACAATAGTTTGATCAGATTGCACTGATACCAGTGCCACCTGTGGTCACTCATTGCAACCAAAATCGAATGCTATTTTTAAGCGAAAGATTAATCTACTGGAGCGCGACACAAAGTTTACGCGATTCAATAATAAAAAATAAAATCAAGTCCCATTCATCCGCCGGCAAACTGACATTATAAATGAATTGCAGCTACGAAATTGGTTGCTAAGACCCCGAATGTCTTAGCAACCAACCAAAATACGAGAAATGTTTGATTGTGTAATGAGACGTGATTGCTTCGAGAAAGCCAATGACGTCACACAAATTACCGTCAGGGTAATGCCAGATGGCGCGTCGATCGCCATCTCAACACACAGTTTGGATACGTGCATTTTTAATGATGGCCTTCAATATCACAAGATCGAAGTAGGTCTCACACACAGTTTTACAAAATGAACGAGCAAACAAATTCTGAAAAAAATAAGGAAATAAAAGTTGAAATAAAAAAAATAAATCTGGGGAGGGTCATACACACTCGAGAGGGGAGGGATACGGAGGGTGATGGCCATCGTTCTATTGAATTGGATTTCAACGGTTTTTTTTTTATTGAGACCCACGGGAATAGCATATCACCTGCCGCAGGGGCCTACACTGCTAAATCCATTTTGTTTCTTGGAATACTTTCCAATCAAGTCGATTTTTGATTACAGTGTTGTTCCAAGTTTTCTTTTGTTTTTTTGTTTTTGCTCCCGACAGAGAAACTTTTGAGTGAACGACGTAACTATTGAGCTATCGAAATTACGTAAAGAGGCAAATAGAAATCAAACACAATTTTATATGGTGACGAGACGAGTTAAATGGCGTACATCGGCATACAGCGGAAATGATTGTGTACATAAAACTCGCTCTGGTCAAACTATGCGTCACATTTGGCCGATGCGGTTCTTTATTGCCAGAGAATTGCATTAGTTCTCTTGATTAAAAACAAAAACGAACGATATCAACAATAAAACATTGAGACAAAGTTCTGAAGTTTTCTCTCTAAATTACGCTTTAGCATTTGAAATGATTTCAGTTGAGGCCCTCCTCCTCCACAGTTCAAAAGGATTAGTCTGGAAAAAGAAAAGTGAATAGCCGCTTGTAGTCAAAAATCGGCAGATCTACGGTGAGTATAGTTTGCCACCCTCATCTGACTGCAGGCCACTCCCTCTTATTAAAAGAGAGGTAGAGGGGTGAAGCATAGGATAGTCTGATTGCATATCTTCAAACACATTCTGCAGCGAAAATCTAATGTGTATTCCGCATGATTTCTAAAGACAATTTTTTGTATTACATTTTTAAAAATTTCAACGAAGCATGTATAAAAATCAGAAACCACTAAAAACAAACACGAAATAAGAAAAAAAAGAATAAATTAAATGAAATGAGTCTGGCGAGGAGATTTGGGACGCGTGGGGCGCGCTCTCGGTGAGGGAGCGTTTCCTGTTCTCCAATTTCTCCATGTAAATATGTGTGTGTGTGTGTGTGTGTGTGTGTGTGTGTGTCTACATGTATATATAGCGCAGGCGCCATTTTGTTTTCCACGGCTCCGTTAACAACCAGAAAAAAGGTTTGAGAGAAAACGGGCAGGAAAAACACTTGATTACCTGTTATCATTCCGCTTGCGTTGCACAATCACGGTCCCACCTGCCTGTTTGACAATATAGCCTATGCGGGCCATCTGGTGATGGATCGCAGCTCACGAGGTTATGTCTTTTGATACAATTTTATTGATTCACTCCACTTCTGTGGACATAATGCGTATAGTGTAATGACTCTCCAAGATGGCGCGGGTCCATGTCAAGCAAAAACATTAAGATCATCTTTTTTTTTTTTTTTTTTTGTTTTTTTGTTCTTTATGACGATTTCGGGTGAAAAGAGGAGGAAAACAATGAATCGCCTCAGGCGTTTAAAAAAATGGATAGAAGAAAAGTATTATATGTACAAGAGAAAGAGAAAACTAACGGAGGAAAATGTATTACAGCCATTTTTTTTTCTTATTGCTTAAAAAAAAAAGAAAGAAAAAGATTTTAGGCAAATTAGCAGCAACGGCCGTGACGGGCCGCGTGGTCGACTTAGAGGCCGCACGGAACTCAGCTGGACTATTACTGTACAGACCTTTCTCTGTCTCAGTGTGCGTTTCGATGCACTTACCCAAAACGATTGCAATAATCATTCAATTAGATTCCAATATCATCGAACCAAATAATCAAATATCTGTTATCTCGATTTACATTAAAATGAACTTTGTAGTAGGACGACAAAGTTCATTTTCGTCTTGGCGTTTAACAATATTTTTTAGTTCCAATTCTCTTTTAATATTTCGTGGGCCTTTTGAAAACAATTCTCATTAACCTTAAAACCATTTCGGTATTCGATAACCCACCCTCCTCGCGAAGAAGGACGTGTACACAGGAACAAAGGAGAGAAAAAAAAAGTGTGCCACAAGCGAAATTTCAAGCAAAAAGGATTCAGTGGCATTTTTGGTAGGGAAATGGCCGACATTTCAATAAAGGTCGGAAACATTCTTTCGAAAACATAACAATTGGAGACAAATTAGATGTGTAGCCAACGGTAGACTTGGCGCAGAGTGTCATCTCTCGGTGAAATTGGCCACACCTCCCTCTCCTTTGCTCACTGCAACAAGAAGGCGGAGCTTCACCATTGATGGGCGGAGTCTGGAGAAGAAATCTTGCCCCCTCTTCCCTTTTTTTTTTTTTTTTACATTTTTCTTTCCTTCTCTCTCTCTCTCTCGCTGTGTATTCCCCGTGTATATGTGTCTGTGTGTGAGTGACTGTGTGTGTTCGCGTGTATGTGTGTGTAGATCATCCCCCCAGTCGAGTCCGGGACTTAAGCCACGCCGGTCCAGTACACGACGCAAGTCACGCCTGTTTTTTTTCCCCCATTTATTTATTAATGAAATCGAAGCCAGAAATTGAATTAAAAGAAAAAAAAAAAACGGAAATCAGAGGACAAGAGGAAACTCTATAATAAATTGGTGTACATGTGCTAGGGTGTGTGTGTGTGTTGTCGTTTAATAAGTGCATAATTGTGTCAGTGAAAGAAGAAAAAAAAAGAATTCAAATTCAAAGATGGCCATTAAGATGTACTGAAAAATTAGTACGTGATTAGTTGTTGGAAAAATGGCGGCCATCAAGCATAACGGGTTAAGCCATCAGGGCAGCTGTAGCAACAGCAGCAATGGTAGTAATAATGGTAGCGTGATGAGTGATTGTCATGTTACGGCAGATGGAGATTCGTCGCCTGGATTTGAATGGGTCGGCGCATCGTGCGGCCACCACGGCACCTACACCTTTTACAAGGCGGTCAAATTATCTACATCGATGCATCGACGTGTCCTCGCATTGGGCGATTTCTTCTTTGTTAAAATGTGGACAGATCAAGAAATCGTTTCAATCGGTGAACTGCAATTATTGTGGGAGGACGACAAATTTCCCGTACACAACAACGGCCATCATCATCACAATCAACCATCTTCATCGCCGCTGGCCAGTCTCAAGCTGTACTTTTTGCCTGAAAACACTCCGGATGGACGGCACGAAGAACATGGAGAGGTACCGTAAACTATTGACACAATTCATTTTCTAGTTGGAAAACCTGAAACGATGATGATCATCATTCGGCTCTTTCCAGTTTGTGTGTGTGTGTGTGTATGTGCGTAAGTGTGTGTATGCTCTTGTTTGAATGGCAAGTAGTTATCATTCTTTTGCTTAGATGGCGTTGTTTTTCAAACTCTCTCTTCAAAGCCGTCGTCATTATTACAGGCCCTTTTTTTTTCTTTTAATGTTAAACATTCTTTTCCGAGCCGGGAAAAAAGGTTTCAAGGTGAATTCCACCAGTTCACAAGCGGAAGTGTTTCTTTCTGACTTTCGAAATGCAATCAATTAACGCTGTTGCCAAATATGAATATTACGGTTATGTTGCGCCATGACTAGAATAATCCTTTTTCGTGTGACTTGATTTATTGAATTCCTTTGCCTTGTTTTAACGTCCATTTTCATCAAAGGGACTACGACAATTTTCTTTGAAATAATAAAAAAGACCCAAGATGGCGGTGCAGATGGAAAAAAAAGGAGGAGGAGGAGGGGGGAAAGAGAATTAAAATATGAAATGCATCTGGCGCTGGCGCAATACAATGGGCCAGCTTTTTTCTCTCCCCCCTTACCCTAAGTTGTCAAACAGCTGTTTCTATCGTCAAGTAGCGGGAATCTTGATTGTTTCACATAGGAGATTATTGATTTGACGACCTAGCAAAGTTCTCAAACAAAACGACGACTGCGTCATTTTCATTAGTGTCGCTGATTGGCTTCGCAAGCTGATGTTGTTCTTTCCTTATTATCGAAATGTGGTTTTCCAAGTAATATTACGTAATACCATAATATATATCCAGAAATAAATTGAAGCGCCGTGTCGAACCAAGATGGGTGCGGCTTATCAGCTCAGCAGCGGCCCCGTTTTTTTCCCTCTTCGTTTCACGATGATCCAATCTACGCAAACTGTAAACATGGCGACGTTTCCTGATTTTTAATCGACTCGAATCCCCCTACCCCTTGACCCATCAATGTTTCTAAAACAATAACTTTTCATTTTGTTGACACTGGCACAAGACGTGCCATCATTAACTTTGATTTTCGTTTGTTTACGTAACGGTCCAAATCGAGTTTCAATTGCTGTACGTAAACGTTTGGACTTTTGACGTCACGCATCTGCGATCTCGATACTTTTATCAATCGATTGATTGGCCGAATCCCTAAGGGCAGGTGTGTTTCTTATGTTTCTTATGCTCGTCGTCTGCAGCGAATACCAGTCCAAAGTGTAGGGTCTGATGAATGGTTTAAAGTAGAAGAGGGATTCCTTTTTTTTTTTTTTTTCAAGAAGAGAACGGGGGGTGGGGGGAAGGGTACCATTCCCCAT
Source organism: Daphnia magna (assembly GCF_020631705.1). Lineage (NCBI taxonomy): Eukaryota > Metazoa > Arthropoda > Branchiopoda > Diplostraca > Daphniidae > Daphnia > Daphnia magna. The sequence continues at coordinate 9,852,436 of NC_059188.1, read as the reverse complement.
ATCGTGTTAATAATACGAAGCCAAATGTTTATGGCTCTTTTGCTTGGCATAGCAACCACCAACTTTTTTTTTTGTGTGTGAAACATTTTAATTCCGGAAATTATGAAAGTTGCTTACAATAAGAGAAAGTAGAAAAATTTAATGATGGATCGATTTTTTTGCTATTCAAATTGTCGAACCCCTACACACACAAAAAAAAAGTTGGTGCAAGCCAATTGCGATGCGACAATAAACTTTTTCTTACCCCTTTCCTCTGATGTGCCAAGCCCCGCCTCCCGCCTGACACGTGATTGACGTGCGATACGAAAACTACTCTGTTTTAATCGTTTACTGCAATATTGAACGATTTTCTTACGAGGAAGAGCAGAGTTCGGATATTTGATACGAAAATAGGTCATTTCAACAATGTCTCCATTTATTATTAACAAACATCGCAAGGTTGAGATCATTTGAAACCGTTTTTTTTTTAAAGGTTCCTTAAAAGGCTGTTTTTACTTTTTTTTTCTTCTTCTTCTCAAGACTTTGGCCAATGGTAGCCTAAGGGCAATTTCTCTCTCTCCCCCCAACCCCACCCTTCCCTCCTTTTTGCTCGACCTCCTGGGCTGGCCCACACTATCTTATCACCCGACGCTCGCTCATTCAATATTTGAAATCAGCTGATGGGGTTTTCTTTCTTGTTTTTTTTTTTTGTTTTTTATTTATTCACTTCATTTCGTTGTGTTTCTTTTGTCGTTAATTTTTGATGAACAAAAGACTTGCTTTTAAAAAGAAAAAAAATGACTTTTTAAGTCGTTCATGTTTACGATGAAAAAACAAAACACAAACGCATAACTTGTCTCGATGAAATTCTCTTTTTTAAAATGTTGTAGCCTTGGCAAATTGCCATGTTCTACTTTGTGGGAAACAGATAATGGAATGCATCGAAAGCTAATTGAATTTCCGCGAGAAGAATTTACATGCATTGAGCTCTTTGTTAACCTTAATTGACCTTGGAAGTATACTGATGTTGTTGCAACAGATGTCGGGAAAAAAAGGCAACGTCTCTCTCGCCGAGATAATACGATTACACTCGACGTACTTTTCGAAAGGAAGTGGCTTTTCTTTTTTCGTCCCTATCCCCACTATTTTTAATCTTTTTGGCGGCCATGACATGCACATTTAGCAGAGGAAAACATTGTCAATAGTATCGTAATGACAAAATGTGAACAACAGCGAAAATGACTCATTTGGTATTCGAAATTTTTGAAATCGATGCTCGCATAATAAGCAAGACATTGTACAGACGAAATATGGCGGCTGCGGTGGGAAGCAGCTGTTGTTAAATGAATTACCATCCGCCTGACTTGCTTTCCCCCGCCACCCCCCTTAATAAAAACTGGTCTTGTTCGGATTGGCTCTTCAATCATCGATATGTTATTCTCATTTATCGATCTAAAACAAAAACAAGTCCAAACATGGAAAAAAACAGGGCGGTGTGCACTGTTTTTTTTTAAAAATTACAATTTAAAAAAAAATCAAACTGTCACGAGCATCTCGAAAATGCCCAGTAAAATGTTGCGCAAGCATCCAAGAGATATTTACATGATCAGCACTAATGAATAATGGATGACGAATTCAGTGAAAGGGGAAGGGGGGGAGAGGAAAAAAAAGACGGTATGGCGTCTCCTACAGCTTTCCTTCGATCGATACGTAATTAATTCAATCATCTGATACTCTACCATCTTAAATAACGTCATTTTCTGATGGGATTCTTTTGCCGATATGAACCTCGAGTTTCATTAAAGGTGAAATGAACACACAGCAACGACAGGATGTTTGTCTCGCGGAATTCATTTGCTCTCCTCCCCCCTCCCTCCTAACACCGTGTTTCATTTTCTCCTCGCCCTACACTTGGCGCCACCTGTCTGCCCGTGCGGTAGCAAACAAGAATTGGCCACGCCCCATCTCTTTTTTTTGGCTTGGCGCGTACCATTCGCTAAGGAATATTGTCGTTAAAAATATTGGTAAACGCGCACACACACGATTTTCCAAGTCGCAGGGACATTTTTTTTTTATTATCTTACTTTTTTGTGGGGCAATCTTTTCCTTTTTCTCCCTTCGATGAACTTTGAAACTTACAACGACCCTTTAATGACCTTGAAATAAATTTGTATCACACACACTAAAACAAAACCAAGTTGCATCGCAAGTAGGTCAATTGCAAGTGGCACCGATTTCACGCAATGCCGTCCGATGAAATTGACCTTTTGAACTTAACCATTGATTTCGTGCTGCTGTATATCAATAAATCCGATTTAGAAAAAAAAGAGAAAGAGAAGATCATTATTTTTCATACAGTCTGGTAACGATTAGCGTATGCCTCAGGAAAAATGGAGAGAAAAAAAAAAAGAGCGAGGGGGGGGGAGACAGGATAAACAGCCTACGGCCGCAGGGAGTGAAACTTTGTGTATGTGGACGGTAACGCCATCTTTTGTAGCCAAGCAATTAGATTCATTTTTTTTTTTTTTTTTCGTTTTAGTTCAAAGACAAGTTCTTCAGTCGATTAGAGTTGAAGCAAATTTCCATCAAAAATTTGGAAAGTGCAATCGATTTGCGCTTGACGCAGAGCATTAAAATGTAGCCATTGCAAGAGCGCGCATCCAATCGAAATTAATGAGATTCATACCAGAAACTCGCGAAGGGGGATGGGTGGGGGGGGGGATTTTATTGATCTCAACGCAGACACGATTCTCTTATGAAGAATTATCAAACACATGTTTTTCCGATTATCACTTTGAATTGCGCTTGACGATCGTCTTTTGTATTGAAATTGAACACCCGAGTGACGGTGGGGACACATGAATAATATGGCAGATAAATTTTTTATTTTTCTTTTTAAACTGGGAAAACGAGTTAGACGACGCCTAGCGGCTAATTCACAGAATGGGCTGCTTTTTTTTTTTTTTTTTTTTTTTGGTCTAACGCCAACGCCATATAAGGGGAAATCTAGTACTCAAATTAAGTCACTTTCCCCTGCCAAAATTTTGCATTCCTCTAAAATAATTTTGACAAAAATAAAAAGTTAGTCTTCATGCCTGAAATCTAATTTACTGGATTAAAAAATAAAAAAAAGTCTAGACGAATAGTAGGATCCGTTATTTCCTGAGTTGAGATTAAATCACTGCCTTAGGGGGCCCTTTTTTCTTTTTAAGTATATCAAGTCCCTGGCCGGATGGTGTGCGCAGATCCGTTTGAATGCACATCTTTGATTATTGAATCGACAAAGAAAAAGAAAAAAAAATGAATTTGTCTTTTTTGTTTTGTTTTATTCAATTTTCTGTGTTTGAAAATTTTACGGCGTAACCGCGCCCTTGGTCCAAGCACATGTTAATTGCCCGTCGTGTTGTACTGTGAAGCAAGGAGAGGAAGGAGAGAGCACCTGGCCTCAGGTCTCTTTTGGGGCGGAAAAGAGACCGTGTATTTTATGACGGTTAAAAAGGAAAAAGAAATAAATAAATGTATACATTTTTAATAGTAAATAGAGCCCTTGTTGCCCTTGGGGGGAAATTGGTCTTTATTTAAGTTTTGACTCTTTTTGCCACCTAGCGCCAAACATTCGAATTGTCGTGATAAACTAATCGATACCCGCAAGCGTCATCGTTGTTATATTTAGCATCTCTTGACTGACCTTTTTGTGTGTGTGTGTGTGTTTGTTAACTTTTTAATAAGGACGAGTTGCGATTAAAAATGGCGCATCATTTCGGCATAATTGAGTCGCGTTTCGCCTTGTCTAATGTTTCAGCCATCTAGTGGTTGATGGAAGCATAAAGATCAATGATTTTGAGTTCCATTATTTTGCATGACGCTGTTATCGATCATGTTGATCGCTCTGAATAACAGGAGAAAGCAAAGTTTTTTCTCTCTCTCTTATTTTTATCTTTCGTCTTGCAAAACTTTTGATGCGTATCCATCACATTCGGACTAGCGTGACCGCTGTAAATCTTGATTAAGAACGAGATTGGCTGTAAAGTTGTAATGAGAGGAAAAAACGAGGATCGGAATGACGGATGATGGACTTCATTGATTGGACCTTCCGCCACGGATCCCTTCATGGATCGATTTTTTTTTTCTTACCCACTTTTCTGGGGGGGGGTCCAACTACTGCAACTACTGTGTGTATACACTTGCCATAAATAAGAAAAGCCCTTTAGTGGTATTCAGAGCACGCACAGCCCTTTACGGGGCTCTCTAAGCAGAGCCTTTTTTTTTTTCTTTGCTATCCTATTGTCGAGCTTCTCATCTCGTTTTATCGCACACATATGAAATACAAGAAGCGCTCGATGGATCGATCATCCATAAAAGAGCTTTTTGCAATTGATTATTTCAAAAGTATGAATGCTCCGGTTGTCATGATAACCTTCATTATTATACCGATGCAGACTTTTTTCGACTCGTTGTTTGGAGTGTTTGTTTTTGTGTGTGTGTGCGAATGTTATCTCAGTAGCCGGGTTTATTAAGTACATTGCTCGATTACCCGTTTTATCAATTTTCTCTTTTGTTTTTCTTTACTGGCATCATTTCGTGATTGCCTTTTGAATAGCATTACCTATCATTCGATCGATTATTATTCTTGTTACGTAGGCATTGCCGCATTCATGCGCAGTTAAGGAATGTTTGGTGTTTTACTTTCTAAAACTAAAATCAATTGAAATGGAAAAACTGTGTACTATCAAAGTGTAAAGGAAAAAACAAAAACAAAAAAGAAAAAATATCTCGCATTTCAAAGTAAAGAATGACAATGATTTTCTCATCAAAAAGGAAATGGTGTTGAATTTCGGTCCGGTTCCATCGTACGCACATGACAGATTTTCCATCTTGACCTCATTATGTTCACGATATTTTAAACGACCGTGAGCTTCAAACTTTCTTTTGTCACGACTGCTTAAATGCCTCACGACATCTAGCGATCGATTCAACTCTCGAAAAACAACCAGACAACAACACACAAATTAATTGCGCATTTCTCCCTTTTTCTTCTTATCTTTGAATTTTTTATTTTTTTTATTTTTAGGATGAGGTAGTTTCTATATCGGAGAAGGTCGTTTTGAAAATTTCGGATTTGGCGACATGGCTCGTTGACGATGTCAAATGGGAGAAAGGCGCTCCTTCCGTGTGGGAGCGCCAGTGCCCTACTCCGCCGCCGTCTCCACCGGATTCGCCTGACGCGGCAGATGCGACGGAAGGAGCGGCCATTCCGCCTACCGGGGCTAATATCGGTGTGCTGGACATGCGCGACGTCATCAAGGAGAAACAATCTATCGGTGAGCGAAAAATAGTTTTCATGTTGATTTTGTGTAGTCGGTCAACTTTGAATTTTGCAGCAATTATGGGAAAGTGAACTTTGTTCCACTAAACAAACTTCAACTGCAACCAATTAAGCAAGAATTCTAACTCTACCAAGTTTTACCTTTGTAAATGTTGGAACTTTTTAATTAATTAGTATTGATTTTTTTTTTTTTCACTCATTTTTGTGTTTGGCTTAAACTCGCATAACGTTTTGTCCCATAACTGACCCAATTTACATATCTAATTTTTTTTTTTGTCTAATATATCTATACATATATTTTTTTTAATTAAAAAGGTGATGCAACTGGATCGTCAAACGTTCTCGTCCTGAGTTATCCGGCTTACTGTCGCTATCGGTCAACATTAAAGCGACTGGAAGGACACAACCAGACGGATTACATGCGCCAAGCCGTTGTGGAAGCCATCGGAGGACGGGCAGCTCCGTGTCCCAATACACGCGTTGTCTTTTGTAAAGATACTTTTGACTACCCAGAACTCGAAGATCATGAACTCTTATGCAACCATCTCGGTAATTTGCATACACGTTTAATTTGTAAAAAATTGGCAATAGTTATTCATTGTGTTTCTCTCTTTTTTGTTATTTTTAAAGCACCGAAATGGAAGGGCCGTCCCAGGAAAATGCTTAAAAAGCGAAGTCATTCGCCCGGCTCGGAATCGAACGAGTCTGAATCGTCCGTCAGTACCGTTACCTCTTCGTATAGGGTTAGTTTTCAAGCGTGTCAAATTCCAATGCCACCGTTTCAATTTAAAATCTAAATCGATGCTTGCTTAAAATTAGAGTAAAGATTCGCCCATGAAGCCCGGAATTCGAAATGTTCCTACTCCGTATCGAGCTGGTGACAGACCCAAGGGGGAACAAGTATTTATGCAGAAATTACACAAATTCATGGCCGGACAAGGAACACCTATTGGCCGATTGCCCAGCCTAGGATTCAAACAACGTATTTTATTCATACTGAAACCTCCTAATTATGCAATTATCATTTTTTAATAATTCAATTTGTTGAAATTCAATCTAGTCGATTTGTTCCTGTTTTACACGAAAGTGCAGCGAGCGGGTGGCTATGAAGCGGCCGTGGCTAATAAACAATGGAAAGGCATTTACATTGAATTAGGCGGGCATCCTAGCAACACTAGCGCCGCTACTTGCACTCGACGACATTATGAAAAGTAAACGGAAACAAAAAGTTATCGAAATTCATTAGATAATACCGACATTGTGGCCTAGGTTACTGCTACCCTATGAACGATATGCCACGTCCTTGGCGGTAGAAGAATCGACAACGGCCAGTACTTCCGTCGCCACTCCGCCAAAGAAGCGCAAAATTTCTGACGTTTCTGATCTGCCATTTGAGGTAAACAAAAATTAGCATATTCATAATCGAAAAAACAAAAACAAAACTGGGTCAAGTCAAATTCAAGTTTGGAGTTAAATGAAGAAGTAAAAGAGAGAGAGAGAAAGCTGTGTGTATTATCTCGACGGTAAACTGTCTTAATGCACTTGAATAGCTCGCGGCAGCGCCGGTAGAGCACGTAGAAGATGAGGAAGACAAGAACCTGCCAACGCCATCTAACGGTGGCGGGGGCACGGATGCAGGACGGATGGATCGGTTACGGATCGTCGAGAGTTGCCTGCCGCAATCGGCGGAAGAGTCTTCTAAATCACCAAAGATTGTCGAGAGTTCATTACCAGGTTCGGTTATTGTCCGACATCCACAACCGCCACCACCCCTGGTTTCATCGGAAGCGCCTGACGATGGTGTCCATTCCGAGCCGGAAATCATGATTCTGTCGCATCCTCCTCCAACAACGTCTCAACCTATCGCCAAAGTGGCTGTGCGCAGTGATTTGACTCATCCAGCCGACGGAGAGGTCAGATAGGCCCTCGCCACTTAAAAAAAAAATAATAATAATAAAAAAAGACTGGAACAATTTTCAGTTTCTTTTTCGTTGGATTTTTGTGTGTGTGTTTGTGGATTCCGGAAGCCCGGAAATCTGGAGCTTGGTTTGCTTGCGTGGTCTTCTTTGCTCATATAATAGCCCGGCACCATTTTCATTTTTCGGTTGTTTACATTAAGAACAAAATATTTGGTGTGGAGATTGTTCACCTTGGGGGTATTGCTTGTTAATCTCGCTTCCGGATTTTCATCTATGTGCGTGTGTTTTGCCTGCACCCAAATCCCACGCGTCCATTTTTTTTTAGAGGTTTACCTTCCCCTTATTTATTTTTATTTTGGTTTACATCACAACACACATTTGCTTTGGTGGCGCTTTTTTTTGTGGGGCAAATTCGGTCGTTAAGCAACTTGAATCCGGTGGATCAAGTGAAACAATAAGAGTGATTACAATAAAAAAAAACTGAATGGTTTTTTGTTTTTTGTTTAATTAAAAAAAAAAATAGGTTCCAGTTGAAATGAAGGAACAGTTGAAAGCGGCAGCAGAATCTACCAGTTTAAATCTAGCCGGATTAATGGCAGCCGGCGATCGAGCTAATCTACTGGCCGCCTTTTCAGCTGCAGCTGCTTCCGGCGATTCCAAACAACTTTCGGCACTCGGCGATTTCGCTAGATACGCACAACAGTTGGATGCAACAAGCGGATCGGCTGCAAAGCTGAACCGGAATAAAGAATCTAAAAATCATGCGGGCAGTGGTGAAGTGTCAAAAGACGGAGACATCCGGCGACCGTCGGTCATTCAAAAGAACTCGGTCGATGGAAGGACAAGTAAAAGCGGCCAGCAATCGAGCGGATCGTCGTCGGCGCAGCCAACAGAATTGGGTTCACCACCTCCAGCTCATAGTCAGAAACCAGTCACTTTGCCCAGCATTCCGGCCGGAGAAGTTCCGGCTTCGGAGCAGCTGCGTCAGTGGTACGCACAAATGCTTTCGGACAAAGCGACGGGCGGCAATCCATTGCCGGCCAGCGCTGCCGCTATGCTGGAATTAACTCTGAGGCCACCTGCTCCGGCGGCAGCCACTCCGTCCATCTTCGTCCCGTCCCGACGCATCTACGTCGATCCCAATTTGGACATCAAGAAGAACCGGAATAGCACCGCCCTTGCGGCTGGATCGTCGTCTGCTATTCCGGCTGCACATTCGAAATTAGCTATTCAATCTAGTAATAAAATGTCGCCGACGCCAATCAATACGGGACCACCTCCTCTTCAAAACATCACTCCGCCTCGTCCGGCTGCATCTCGACCGGTTGCAGCTCAGACCAACCACGTCCGCGGTTCCACTGCACCTCAGTCACTCGCACCCGCGGCACGGCCTGCCGCCATTCCACTGGTTGACTTGACTAGCCGATCCATCAACAACATGAAAGCGGAAGATCATCATTCCAGCAGGAAAGCCTCGCAGCCATTTGGCGCTCATCCTTCTAGCCAAATGGAAATGAATGGCAAACCTTTGCTGGATCTGAGCGCACACCAACAGAATAAGCTTCCAGGTCTACCCAAGTGGAACAGCTCTCCGCGATCCGGCGATGTGTCTATCAGCCTCAACGTCAAAATCGATGGCGTTGGATCGGATGCGAAAACATCCAGCGGCGCCAGTAGTTCAAATGCGCAACAACGCCATTCCGTTTCTGTCGTTCCACTCGTCAAAGAAGAGATGTCTAATTCTCGGCAGCACCGGAAGGAGAAGGAGATGATGCGGATGGATCGCGTTTCCGTCACGCCACAGCAACAACAACAACAACAGCACCAGCCAGCAGCAGCAGCTATTACAACAGCCGCAAGCGCAGCCACAAGCGCAGCCGCAAAGTTATCCGCGAATGGTTGACAGCTTAGTGACGATGAACGCCTCCTCGAGTGGCGCCTCCTCTGTGACCAAATCCGGACCAATAATGGCATCTTCGCATTACGGTGGATCGTCTTCTTCCGGGTCCAGTAAGCCGACTACATCCAGTTCGTCTGCTGGCCTCCATGCTGGCTATCCAGCGTTACTCGATCCGGCACTAGCGTCCTACTATTCGTCGTTCTACTCGTCGCACATGTACAACCTTCCGGCCGGAGCTTTCATGGCCGCTGCGGCTGCTGCGGCACCGCCACAACTTCAACACACGCCAACTTCGTCGGCCATGTTCCACCACCATCATCACCAGCAGATGATGCAGTCAAGCGCGGCGGCTGAAGTGACAGCTCAAGTCTACAAGGACATGATCCAGCGCGGATACCCACCAGCCTTGGCACCGGTACTTCCTCCCGGATTAAGTGGTCTGCCTGGATTAAGTTCTCTAGGATCTTTTGCCGCCTCCATGTACTCGCCAATGGGTGGAGGCAAAGATTCAACTCCGGCCGAACGTTCTCTCCCCAAATCATGAGAGTTCCCATTATTTTATGACGACCTTGTGAAGATACAGTCTTTAAAAAAAGCAAACAAAAAAACTAACAATTGATTTTGGGTGTGTGCGTGCGTGTGTGTGTGTGTGTGTTTGTGTGTGTGTGCACCGACGTGTATGTGTGTCAAGGATTTGTAAATGGATAGAAGCTTCTGTATTTGGAGGCTACCGATGGAATCGATTCGCAAAAATTGTTTTTGATTCAACTGATTTTATTTTTAGGCTTGTAATGCCTGAAATGAGTCCGGTCTTTGCGCCGTTTCCATCGTTTTTATTTGTCCAAATTACTGTTCATTTTTACATGATATCTCTTAAGAGTTGCAACTGTCGAGTCGAAAACATTTTGTATCACAGAATCGCTTGGCAATGAAATTGTACATAAGACATTTCCCCCTTCCACCACTCTGAATTTCGAATTGTACGTTAAAATTGCATCCGTTTCTCACCATCCTTCTTTCTATTTTGTGTTTCTTCCTTTCTTTCCCTGTCCTTCCATTACCTCATTTCGTGTGTTGATGCCGGGAAAATGGCCGTTTCTGAGTGTATCCCCGGCGGAGAAAACGTGATGTACTCTCGCAAGTACACTGCATTATATTTCTACGATTATTGTCAACAAATCCTGCATATTTTTTAAACGTCCCCTTGCTCGGCTGCAATTTTCACTTAAGATTCAACGTTTTCTGAGGAAAGGAAAAAAAAATAATAATAATAATCAAGAAATGTCATCTCACTGCAAGCTAGAATAGTTAACATGGTTTTTAAATTTCCTTCAGAAAACTACGATTGTCGTCCAAGTGTTGACAGCCTTGATAGTTGACGTATTGGCTGGATAGTTTTACATTTGTAATAAACTCGTTATGATTGCCAATGCACTTATAAACAGTGTCTTTGGCTTCAGGAGATACGTGAGACGGAGAGAATGGCTTAGATCGTCTGCGTATTTACACCTTTATGTACAATGGCACGGAATTACTGGATATATTATACAACGTCAGTATCCACTTATAATAATTGAGTCAATCTTGCAGACCTTCCCGTTGGAAGGGAAGGTCAACGAGGGAGACGGGGGACCTCTTATTCGTAAAGAAAGCTGTCCCGTATGATTTTTTTCCGAATCATAAGTAACTCTCTGCATTTTCTACTGGATACGAGAATCTTCACGGGTACCATCAAAAGTATAGAGAATTAAAGAAAAAAACTGCGACTGACTGTTGCGATCAACATTGTGGTCATCAGATTGGCAGGTGGCGCATTGCTGAGGGCTCCCAGACAAAAGCTTCATCCTAATGCTTTAAGCTAGCTTAAATTTTGTGGCATTACACGTTGGCAAAACAAACGGAAACCGCCTAGTGTAGATAATCGTGAACGCCAATGAAGCTTCTAAAAAAGAATAGGAAATAGGGTTCCAGAATAATTCATTGCTGTATTAGTTTTCAAGAAATTTCATTTTGGCCATTGTATTTATGTTAGTTTTTGTTACACGTCAGATTTGTTTCTAAAATCTGGCGATTTGTTCCAAGTCTAAGTAGCTGTCCGGTCAATAATACGGCCGCGTTTGATCACCTGCCCAATCACCTGTTGATTGTCACCCATTTGATAAACAAGATGTTCCCACCTAGCATTTAACAAAACAAAAATTCAGTCATCAAGAGGAATAAGTGCTATTCACAATGAAACTTGTATGTCAATACCTTGGTGCGTTCAAAATGAGCAGATCTCCATACTTTCCTATTTCAAGCGATCCATGCGTTTTCTGTTTGCCCAACGCAGCAGCTGTGGTCCATCAACGAGATGATAATTGAATTTTTTCTGCGATTTAATTTTAAAAAAGTTCCTTAAAAACAAAAAGTCTAACCTGCATTAATGGTCGCAGCAACTAGAGCTTCCGGCAAAGTCATCCCAAACAATACGCAAGCCAAATTCATCACCAACGGCTACAAATGTACGTTAATTTATTCATAAATTCCAAATGGTTACGCATAGAAACATTTTAAAAAATCCACAAACCATGGAAAGGCAGTAAGCGTTGGGATTGAAATCGGAACCAAGAGCGACAGGTACGCCTTGTGTAATCATCTCTCGAACTGGTGGAGGTTTTAAACGAAGAAGATATGCAGTGGTTGGCAAGATGACTGCAATCGAAGGTTTGACAGCCATAGCGGCTATTCCAGCCGGACTAATCTCTTCCAGATGGCTCATCGCTTCCGCACCAATTGAAGCTCCCATCTGCGTAGAACAGCCCCACTAGAGTAACACGATACTTTTTTCAAAGCAATTCTGAATACCTCTGTGCCGTTGATTGGTGTCAGTTCATCTGCGTGGAAGTTGAGACGCAGACCAGCCCGTCTCCCAGCCTCCAAAATCCTACGTGACTGTTCCACATCAAATACGCCTTTCTCGCAAAAGACGTCAATACCTATATTCGTAGAATGAAGTAATAAATCTGAAAGCTAAAAAACAGGGGGGTGAGCAATTTCATAAGCTAGGCGTAAACTATGGCAAAGCCTAACTTTACAAAGTTTAGCATCCCTTTTCATAATCAATTGATCGTGTAAGTTCCGAAATTATCATGAAGAGGAACAATGCCCCTCAAGAATTGAATGACTTAATATTTACTGTCAACGTGTAGTTCTCCATTTGCTTGCATAAGCATAACTTTCGGCAGCTGTTCATTCAACACATTCTGAGTAGCCTCCTCTGCTGTTTGATTCCTACGTATTCCACCAGTAAAAATAGAATTTAAAGTTATTTTCCGTCCATTAGGATCGTTAAAACACAAGGTGGAGAAAAGCGGCTCTACTTAGGCACAGCGTGAGCTCCACAAAACGTAGACGAAATGTCGATGGGTAATTCGCGTTTTGCTCGCTCCAGCACGCGCAACATTTTGATTTCGTTCTTGGCATCGAGGCCGTAGCCGGATTTGCCTTCCACCAGCACCGTGCCTAAATGTCAAAGAATTATTATAAAGGGATTAACTGTGTTACATCTTTACTGGCTCGCAAAACCAGCAAACGAATTGAAACCAAAGTACCATTGGCGAGCATGCGCATTAAACGTTGTCTAAGTAGACCATATAATTCGTCCTCGCTTGCATTTCGGGTATGATTGACGGTGAAATGGATGCCTCCTCCTGCTTCGTATATGTCCATATAGGTCGCACCAGCAAGCTATAAATAGCCATAATGAGAGTTGAAATGTAAGACTTCAATGTACATTTAATAAAACACGTGCCGGTAATCATTGTTATGCCATAACCGTTAGCTTGTCGAGAGTTTGAGAGTGCATAAACTACATGCACTAATCACATAATGCAAATGATATGTTAAGGCAATTGGTTTTTATTCTAGCGAGCAAACTGCGTTATTTGGAAGACAATACAATGAAGCTTGCAAACTACTCTGCCGGTCAGAAAGCGGAACACCCTTTGTGTTCATAGCTTTATCACACGAGCTTTTACGAAAGGTGGGACATAATTTTATATTAGTAACTACGAAATTTAGAACAGCAATGAAAAAAAAAACGAAAGCTATTTGGTATGTTTTATAATTGTTTTTTTCCTTTTAGTATCAGTGGGTGTTGATCGAGTGATTGGTCAACAAATATTCGCACACTGGGATACGTTGGACATTGGCCCGTCAAAAATGGTTGGCCTCACTTACGGAGAGCGCTGGCAATATTTCCGTTTACTCAGGAAAATATATAAACTAGTTGGCCAGCGCATACTCTTCCACCTTTAATGCGCCATGCCAGTCCTCTTGACAGGTAAGAGTACCTCTGGTGGCAGCAAGGTCAACCATTTCTGACAGGATTAAAGCGTTACGAATGTTTTGTGCTTTTTGTTGTAGTGAAAACTAAAAACTTTGTTTTGGCTAATCGTGGAATGAAATAGAGTATTTCTGCGTTGAATTTTAGATGTTACCTGTTTATCGTAAGTTGCTTTATATTATACCTTCATGGAAAACTCATGCACTCGATCGCCAGCCCAGACGGGATGAGTGTGGGCATCAACTAAACCGGGCAGAACACTGCGTCCTGTAGCATCGATGATTTCTTCTATTGTTTGGTTCTCGTATTTATGTTGCATTACATCATCGTAACCAATATCAGCGATTAGCCCATCCCTAATTTGCATGCAGATTTTATAAATACATTACTAACGTTTGCCAGAGTGATCTTGGAAGTCGATGGCAAAATAGTTTCATTTAGAACGACTTTACATCTACGTAAATAAAATTTTCTTACCTATCAATGATGATAGACAAACCGATACCATCCTTCTCTTCCAAAATAGCTAAATTGCAGTTCTTTTGAGCCGGTCCAGCCAAATATTCTCGGCAGGGATCAGCATCCGAAACTACACGAACAACTTGACGAGCATGTTTCACCCACAGACGCATACTCCTAATAATCAGAAATTATTTGTAGTCAAGTATTCAAGCAGCAGGGGAAGAATAAATTATGATGATTGCAAAATTTCACACTATAAGCCGTCTTCTATCGATAACTTTGAATAATTAATAATGTGCTGAAAATAAAGTTGTTTTTTTGTCATAAAATTAATTCGACTCAATAAAATTAAAAGCACGTCGACTTGCTACGGTTGATGAATATGTAAACATTTACAACAAAAGCCTTCTCGTAAAAATCTAACACTTCCCAGATTACATAAGAAGTTACCACGACGACGAGTTATATGACAGGTAACGTAAATTGATAAATTTCAGGAATTTTGTTTTTATCTTATATGCAGTAATGTAATGCTCAGGTGTCAACAACACACGTGCAGTACATATCTTAAGGCATTTTTACACATCCAAAGAATTGTCAGCACGAAGTTCAGAACATTTATTTTTCTCGACACTCAACAACTTTCGATACATTTTCACACCTACAACATGAAATCGAAAACAGCTGATGTAGACAACAGAACATAAATTTACTTACGGTCGATTTCTGAAAATTGCCCGTCAGCTAATATGTACCAAGAAAGGCTAACTGAAATTATCTGGTAGCAGAAACTGTACATATAAGAGTTGTCTGTGCACAGACGTGAGAGAAAATGGCAACAGGTTAACTAACAAATGAAGCAGTCGCGACACTGGCTGCAAAGCTTTGGGGTGGACGATGGTTTTAGAGATTCGCAGATGCTCCAAGGACGAAACTTTGACCGCGGCAATTCCAAAAAAAAAAAAAAACATGAGCCGCTGGCCTTGGTGTTGCGTTGCCTTAGAAACAGCCGTAAAACATAAAATATGTATACGTGCCCTAAAGGAAAAGAACCAACTTTCCAAATCTTCTTGTAACGAAAATGCGTTGTGTTTAAGGTCAGGTCTGGCCCAATTGGAATGTAAAACTCCATAACAACTTGCTGATCGCTAATAAAAATGTTTATCAAACCTAGCCATGGAAGTAGTCAACACAAAAACTGTGCTGCTGCAAGGTTTTCCATAAAAAATGCTCCCATACAGCATTTTTTCTATTAGTTGGAGCCAACCCGCTAATTTCTACGTTTTCCCTATTCTTTCTCTCGTAAGACGACAGGAAAACAAACAATAAGCGTAAATAGTAAAAATTTACACCATAATGGTCCGTTCTCGGATGGAGTTTGTGTTGAGTAGAAATGTGGCTTGTGCAATTGGATTCGATTCACTTCAGTTAATGGAAACGGATCCGTTGGTCACGACTCAACGTATCCGTTTTGAGCGACCAAAGTAAACGGATCTGTTTCCAATAACGGGTGAAGACTGTGTTGCGGAGTTAGTACCCCTAGTAAATATGAAAAACCATGAACCCTTCGTCAGAGCACGCTGTCAATGTGTCTACTATCTTCTCCATTGTTTCTATTCGACGGCCAAACAACTGAGAGTTTCCCACCCAATTCTGTATTTTGTGTATCCGACGTCGTTTCCATTCGTTCAAGTATTACCACATGCCATTTAGGCAGTCAAACGTTCACCACCTAATTTTCCTTCGTTAACGTGGCACGGAAGATTGATATCTTTATCGTGTTAACGTGGCAAGTTTTCGAATTTTCAGCGCCGACGTCATTTGCCGGCGTCTGTAACGTTTGTAGCAGAGTTGATTCTGGGATTGGCTGACAAGATCATGTAGTACGTACTTGCTGCGCTCAGGTGGCGCTAGGGGTAAGTTTCCCACCTCCTATCTCTAAATGTGAGCTAGCCGAAATAATACGTACGTAAGCAAAATTTTGACGTGTCAACATTTTTCGAGAAGAGAATCCGAATCCTTTTCGGGTTCGCTCCTTAAATTTGCAACCATATTTATTGCCTTTTAGCTCAGAGCGACCTGTTAAGTGTCAGAAATTTGCCATGCCTACCAAACAAATTGTTAGCAGTTTCTTGTTGCTGATTCATTTCAGTCATGGGTTTTATCTTCCCGGGTTGGCTCCCGTTAATTATTGCACGAAAGATAAACAGAGCGACACATGCAAAGTAAAGAATTTTGTACTAAATTATTGTTTATTGTGATAAAATTTCATTCTTTTTTCATATTTTCAGAATGATGTATCAGTTTTTGTTAATCGGCTCAACTCAGAGGAAGCTATCATTCCTTATGAATACCATCAGTAAGTATCATTTAATGTAAAAATTTCAGTTAATTTACATATGTTTGTTTTTCCAGCTTTGACTTCTGCACTGAAGACCATGAAACAGGACCAGTGGAAAACTTAGGCCAAGTTGTTTTTGGAGAAAGAATTCGATCAAGTCCTTACAAGGTTCTCATAATTCCTAACTATTCATGAAACAAAATGGTTTATCTTGATTTCATCTGTAGTTGGAGTTCAAGAACAATCAGGAATGGAATTATGCCTGTAAGAAGTCGTACCAGCCAGGCAACCAGGAAGATCTAAAAAAAATTAAAGAATTAATTCATGGGATATCATTAAATTATCAACATCATTGGATTGTTGGTAGGTTATTTATTTATACGTAGTGTGTTATTAAATGTTGAAATACAATTCTTTGTTTAATAGACAATATGCCTGTGACATGGTGTTATCAAGGAGAACCTGGCCAGCAGTTCTGCAGTACTGGTTTCCCAATGGGCTGTTATCTTCCAAAATCAGGCAAACCCAAAGATGCCTGTGTGATGAATGTAATGCTTACAAAATTATATTTTCATCAACATAAAAGACTTTCATTAATCTTTTTTTTTTTCTTTCTATAATGATTATAATTAATATTGATATTTTTAAATAGCCTGCCTTCAGCAAACCGGATACGTATTACATTTTTAACCATATTGATCTCACCATTACCTATCACGGTGGCAAGGGAGAAACATGGGGTACCGAGTTGGATGACGATATTGGGCGAATTCTAAGTAATTGAACGACTTCTTTTATTATAAAAAAACTTTATGATAACAGTTTCTTGTTAGGTGTGAAAGTGGGACTGCGTTCGCTTAGTGTGGAAAAGGATCCTACGTCACCTCCTATGATCGTGCCTAAAGAGCTGAAGGAGCCCCTCACAATCACGTACACCTATTCCGTCAAGTTCATTGTAAGGCTATTGAGGGAGGGGGGAGGGGACTTATACTCATACTAAATCGCACACTAATTGTTTTATAGGACGATCCGTTTACCAAATGGTCATCTAGGTGGGATTATTTACTTGAATCGATGCCGAGTGCCAATATTCAGTGGTTTTCCATTTTGAATTCATTGGTTATTGTTCTTTTCCTGTCTGGCATGGTGGCTATGATCTTACTCCGAACACTGCACAAAGATATTGCTCGCTATAATCAGGTATTACTCAGCAACTGTAGTTTCGATATTTGAAGGTACTAAATTGGAAATTTATTAGATTGATTCTGGCGAAGATGCACAAGAAGAATTTGGATGGAAATTAGTTCATGGTGATATATTCCGCCCACCACGAAAGGGCATGTTACTCTCAGTGTTTGTGGGATCGGGTGTTCAGGTTTTCATAATGACCTTGATCACCTTAATTTTTGCTTGTTTGGGATTCCTGTCACCAGCCAACCGTGGTGCATTAATGACATGCGCTTTGGTTCTCTACGTGTGTTTGGGTACGCCAGCCGGATATGTTTCATCCCGTATCTATAAATCTTTCGGTGGCGAAAGATGGAAGTTGAACGTTCTTCTTACTTCCATGCTATGTCCAGGGTATTGAAAATCAAACCGTATCAATTTCTTACATACCAGTAACCGCCCCAAATCTTGACAGGATTGTCTTTGGAGTCTTTTTCGTTTTGAATTTGGTTCTTTGGAGTAAAGGTAGCTCGGGTGCTATCTCCTTCGGCATTTTAGTGGCATTGTTAGCCCTATGGTTTGGCATCTCAGTTCCACTTACATTCGTCGGCGCATTTTTCGGCTTCCGAAAAAGGGTTAGCTTTAAAAAAAAACATATCAATTATAATTCACTTTTCATTTTTATTTCTATTAAAATATGTGTTGTTTCACTTATAGCCGATCGAACACCCTGTTCGGACGAATCAGATTCCCCGACAGGTTCCCGATCAAAGTGTTTACACACGTCCGGCTCCGGGCATCGTCATGGGTGGCGTTTTGCCATTTGGTTGCATCTTTATCCAGCTGTTCTTTATTCTCAACTCATTGTGGTCCAACCAAATGTATTACATGTTTGGATTTCTTTTCTTAGTCTTCATCATCTTGGTGATCACGTGTTCTGAAACGACAGTTCTACTTTGTTACTTCCATCTGTGTGCTGAGGTTTGTCTTAAACATTCATTATGACTTAAGTTTATTAAAATGCAATTTACTTTTCTCCAACAGGATTACCACTGGTGGTGGCGCAGCTTTTTGACAAGCGGTTTTACAGCCTTTTATTTGTTTATGTATTGCGTCCATTACTTTGTCACAAAATTAGAAATTCAAGATGCCACATCCACCTTCCTTTACTTTGGATACACCTTCATCATGGTTTTCTTGTTCTTTCTTCTTTCAGGTAAGCAATGTGCTACTGGTTGGATATTTCATTTGACTAACTTTTTTCTTTCTTTTATTACAGGGACTATCGGTTTCTTTGCTTGCTTTTGGTTTGTCCGCAAAATTTATTCAGTGGTTAAAGTGGATTAGTGTTTTGTTACGTGAATGCTGGCCATACTTAGCAAGCAAGCATAAATAAAGGTATTTAGTTGTTTCTGTTTGCAGTTGACACAATTGATTATTATTCTTATTCTCTTTCATTCATCTTCAGCTCATGCACACCAGTATTCATTATCTTTATAATGATTTGTCTTGTAATAAGATAATTATTATCACACATGTAAAATTTTGTATTGGTGAAATACTAATGAGAAAAATCAAGAATTGAAATTCAATCTTTAGAGATGCTACCCACATTTGTTTTATCTCCTTTAATAATAATAAACACCATAGACCAAGATCGGATGCTGAGTTGCCAAGGCTGAATTCCGACCTGCGGTATTTGTCCTCTCGGGCCCTATAGGAGGGAAATGAAAAATAATATATTTAATTAAGTTGTAGTTAGTTTTATTACAAAATCTTTTGGAATCGTGTGCTATACCTCTGTGCTGATATAATACAAAAAATTTTATCTCCAAAAAAGCTGGTATTTTTCCAGGAAACTTTTTGAAAGGTACTTGTTTACAATGTATCGTAGCAGACGTAAAGTGATTGACTGTGACTAGTGACTGTAGTGCCAAACTGTTTTCGTTTTTTATGTCATGAGTAGTGTAGTTTGTGATGTCAGTAATGAGTTATTTGACACAATTAGTCTTTTTAAGTTATCTGATTATGCTAAAGGACTTATTCATAAGGAAAAAGAAATTTACTTAGAAAAACGTCTGCTTCTTGTTCTACAGTTGTAATACGGGGAGGGGTGGGGGGGGTGTTGTGGAAAGGTAAGCAGTGTACCTCAACTTCTTTGTTGATGACTCACTGTTAAGGGGACGGGGAACTGCGCGTGCCAAAAGCTCCCGGGGGAGAGGGGAGTGTTAAAAAGGGTGTTATGTTAAATACATTAAGATTATAACTTGATGACATCATGGATTACGCGGATTATGACTGGACTTACAGAGTGTAAGTCCAACTATAATCCTTCTTCTGTTTTTCGCCAAGCAAATCATAAGCTGAATTGAAGCTGAAATTTGTTGACCTCCTTTTTTAACAGTTAGCCATCACGAAGAAGTCGAGGAACATTTTAAAAATGTGACATTATACTCATTTGGAAGCTCTGGGTCGTTTCTATCTTCTCCCCTTGTCCTCTCCACAGTCATCACGATCTTGTCGCGGTCGTGAAGATTTACCACCGATCTTCAACTTCCATCAACTACGGAATATTTCTAACAATTTCAAATTTTCAAAAAACTTAGATTTCCTAACCGACTTGATCGAGATTCGAACCTCGGAACTTTCGCATCACCGGCTAACCGTTGCACCACCGTTAACTTGCGGTGCATAGGGAATAGGGAAATCATACGGCCGTATGGTATGGCTCATGTAAACCCCCCTTCACTATCCCCTCTCCCATGGGTACGCGCAATCCCCCCCCGCCCGACCCCCCTTCTGGCCGGCTTGGGCAGCGCGTCAGTTCCGTAAAACTCAAAACTTTGTACGCGTTTTACGGGCACTCCCGCTCATTTGCACACCCTAAACCCTGTATTAAAAATGATCAACGTAAAAAGATCTACAACCCTGTATTAATCGTTTTTGGATTAGAGAAAACTGGTCTTGCTAGGTAAGAGCCTCAAACTCTTGTAGTTTGGCCAAATGTTGAGAAATAACAAAACAACATCAACATACTATGTTTGTATCTCTTTGTATTGGCCAGAAACGTAGTTTATTGAAATACTATGCATTTTTGTAGAGAAAGAGCAGGACATTCACATGTTTGTGAGGAAAATAACTGTTCCGATGGAACAGAGGTAGCAGGGATACAGGCATACTTTTTTACAACGGGGATCATTGGCAGCAAAATTCCATCTTTCTGCTTTGATCGCCACGCTTCTAGTGGATCCTTAGACCATGGAAGAAGTGGCAGCTTTTTATATTCATTAGTAATAATGATGTAATTGGCTGATGCACTTCTTCCTTGGCCACCTTGATTCAGATTTAACTGAGAAATACGGTTGTCGTGAAGAGCACGAATGTCATCACTCGATATCGAACTTAGGGAGTGCTGTCCGACGGAATCGTGACCGTCTTGACAATTCAAGTCTGTTAAATTTCTCATTTCCACGACAACCCTTTTTTCTGCAAAGTCTGCTCCGACGGACGAATGGTTCGGAGAAAGATATTCGGTCTTAAAGCTAAACAAAAGATATAAATAAAGTTTAAATTACGTTATTTCTCTAAAATAAATCATACCGAGGATTCAGGTAGCTCGACACTATATGCGAAGAATTCTGATAGAATTCCACAAAACGATCTTTCATGTTCAAATTCAGTGCACTACACATCATTATAAGAACATCATTAAGCTCGTGATTGCGGATCTCTGTCAGGTGCTCCTGAAGTAGTCTGATGGACGGAAGAACCTTAGAGATGGATGGATAATACTGGGAGCTTTTGTCTTGAGTAAGGATATCGAATGGTTTAAGGAGAGCTTTTGCACCAGCCAAGGTCTCCCACTCCCAATCGTCAAGCAATAAGTCCCGCTTATCCATCACTTTTAAAGTATCCGTCACTGGTTCTTGCAATGCTAACAGACCAAAACAAAAAAACAGTTACTTGTTGTAAATCTAAAGGAAATTTGATAATCAAATCAATACCTAAAAGGCTCTGGATCATAATAAGCGTGGAATTCCATCTTACTGGCACCTCTTGCTGAAGCCGCGACTTCCTGCCACTACAAAGTTGGTTAAGCTTCAGAGTGGCCGGTCCGCTGTGATGAAAGAAGGTGACAATATTTCGGCATTTGTTCAGGATAACTAAAGAAAACATATAATACAATTTTGAATTTTTGGCTAAATTATATACTTCGGAAATTATATATACCGGAAAATTCACGGTTGTCATGAATAGCATCCTTGACTGCAAGGCTCAAGGTGTGAGCAAAGCACGGAATATGCTTCCATTTCAAGATATTAGCTATAGCTCTCTTGAAATTTGATGCATTGTCCGTGACAATCCCTGAAATTTTGTCTTCTGGAACATCCCAATCTGCAATGACGGATTTAAGATGTGCAGCAATGTTTTCCGATGTGTGGCTGACTTCGAGAACCAACGTTGAAAGGACACGCGAAACCATTTTGAGCTGATCATTGATAAAATGTGCAGTTACAGTCATGTAACTGGCATTTGTCAACGACGTCCAACAGTCTGCGGTCAATGCTATGTGGTTCGCAAGAGAAAGTTCAGTCACCAGCTTAGCCTTTGCTTCAGCATACATTTCTGGAAGAAGTGAATGTGTCAGCGTTTTGCGGCAAGGTAAGGTGATCCTGGGGTCGATGGCTTTGACGAAAGCACGGAAATGTTCATCCTCGACCATGCTCAGAGGATGCATCCCTCGGACAAGGAATAACACCAATGCGCGAAGAATCGCCTTCATTTGTGCTCCATCCTTCTGGTAAGGTTGAGAGCCTTACTCTACCCTAACACCTATGTTTTATTTACATTAATTTTACACTATGTAGATGTGTTAGAATAATCACTCTTACTATCGGTTGACGCTTCCAATCTATCCAGTGAAGAACCCAAGAAGCTGCTCCGAGATGAAGCGCGGCTTTCAGAAGCATCTTATTTCAAACAAACAAAAAAAAAACATCTATTAAAATTATGTCTTATAAGTCTAAAAACAAAAACTGGGCTTAGTGTCCATGTAAAGTAACAGCAAGGTCCAAGGTGTTTATGACATAATTCCTTAGCTAAAACTATTAAATGAGAAAAATAGATGAAGATACCAACACTGCCTGAAAGATACCAATACTGGTCGAAGCACCAGTATTGTCCAAATCAGGAGTTCCATATGCGGGATCAGCATATGATATATATATGCAGCATATATATGATCAGCATGTCATAGAAAATGAGTATTGGAGATCCAGTACACAAGAGCTAGAAACAATATTACCATCAGTGGAATTTGGAGATGTTTGGAACTATCTAGTCTACAGAAAACAGTTTTATACAGCTAACGATATGAATAATTATAAGAGCTGCAAGTCTTATGAGATAATTTTTGGAGATGGGCTGTTTTTTTAGTTCAAGGCATTAAAACTTACAAATAATACTCATTTTCTATGACATAAGGACAGTCACACTGTACTTCATTAAGCTTAGCAACATATCTTTCTTTAGCATCGTTTGGCAAAGTTGAAGAATAATCAGATAAGTCAAATAATTCAATAACTGAATCATGTAAAAGATCTTCTGCATCCTCAGAAGACATTTACATTCCTAATTATACCAAGAAATTTAAGTTTTATAAGAAAATTACACATTTTTTAAAGTTACCATTTGCTGTTGACTGTTTGTTATTGTTTCAAATGTTAATAGCCCTTCACTGTAACGACGATTTCAAGTACTAGTTGTAGCGAATTCTTGAAAATTTGGCACTTGAAATGTTGGCAATATCCTGACGTACAACGTGCCACAATAATTTTGCTCCTGGTAGCAAAATTAATGGGAGAAATCAGTCCTCAAAGTCGTTAGCCTATGTTAAATCCACCTAAACAAGGCTGAGTAAGACTACAAATGGCGGCTTGCAGGGTTGCCGGACTACATGAATACTGCTTTTCGCAACGTGAAAATGGTCTATTTGTTTTATGACATAACTGTTATTTCTGACATGTTAAATACTGCTGCGAAATAATTTGAATAATAGAAATTTGATAAAACAGACAGTTACATAATTCCTTTTTGAGTAATTGCATGCATAACAAATTCCCGCCACTGAAAGACCGCAAGTAAAGATTGCTGGGTCGTATAGTGGGGTATCCACTTCTTAAACTGAGTTTAGACCTGTTCAACAGTAATGTAAAATTCATTTTTTTCTAAACTCAACTTGACCCTGAACATAACCTAAAATATAATTTTTTTTTATTAATAAATTGTTTATATCATCTATCACCCCTGGCTTTGAGCATGGGTGTCTGCCTGGGAAGCTGAAGATTGTGGAATCAATCTCCACTTGCGAAAACAATTGATCGAAAGTAAGAGTTGCGTTCGATCACTAGTTCGCGA
The DNA here is from genome assembly GCF_020631705.1 of Daphnia magna. Lineage (NCBI taxonomy): Eukaryota > Metazoa > Arthropoda > Branchiopoda > Diplostraca > Daphniidae > Daphnia > Daphnia magna. Next base: position 9,828,598 of record NC_059188.1, on the reverse strand, counting down.
TCGATTGATCTCGATCTCGATCAAAAAAATTTTTGATCGTTTTGATCGTTTTGATTGATCAAAAATGAAATGATCGATCGAATCGATCGCGTTAAATTTTTATCATTGTATTTCTGTTGGAATATTTCCAGCAATTGCACAGCAATAAACAGCATTATTTAGTGGGGTTACCAGACGTTTTTGAGGGGGTTTTTTCCCACTCACGACAGCAGGACCCATTTAACTTCAAAAACAGCAACATCTTGAAATTCAAATCAGATAGCTTGCATCTCTTAGAAGTGAAAATTAAGCCTGCCGTACTGAATAATCTCTCACAAGCTGCTGAAGAAGGTAGACCACTATTATACTTCCTAATGGGAATATAAATACAAATAAATAATGTATAAATGAGCAAGAATTAGGAATAGAAAAAAAAACAACACGTGAAGTTCGTCTACTATCTGAGATCTTAAAAAAGTTTTATGTCGTCTGATTAATGAATGTTTCAAAAACTTTCTGCATCCGCCACTAGGTGTCGCCACAGTTGAGATCGATTTCGTTCAACCCCTTTCGATCTCGATCTCGATCCTGATAAATCGGTTTGATCAATCGATTGATCTCGATCGCAAAAATCTCGATCGATCGATCAATCGATCTCGATCATTAAATCGATCGAGGCAACTCTGATCGAAAGTAATAGGTTATGTGTTGTGTCATTTTACCAATTAACCATCAGGATGGGCTGACTACCTGAAACTGTGTTGACCACGTGTGATGAAGTACCCAGGATTCCACTTTTCTAGTCAAGTTTAGAGGCAGAACTGATCAAGGTGATAACAGCACACAATTAGCGCACAGCACGAAAAAAGCAGGAAAAATCAAAGTAAATATACCTTGCGTCGTCCACGCGACAGCAGGAACCCCAAGGGTAATAACTAAGTTTCTTGCGTGCAAGTCAAAATTTCAATTAAACAATTCTCTTGCTAACAAAAGCGATCTTATACGTGGCCTCTTATCAGTACCAGAAATCCTTTGCTCAAATTTTAATCAAGGTCTATGCCTCATAAGGAAAATTTCTCCTCACAGAAAACTAGCACACCAAAGACAAATAATTTCACTTAGGGACGTTGCGGGGGGCAAAACTCGAACACCACCAGCTGTAACACGAACCAAACGAACCTGAACGACAGTTCAATTACATCAAATACAATTATCTGACAATGATACTACTACTCTGCTAGTACCCGTACGAAACGTCAAGCTTGGGGTTTTGGCGTACCCAAACTGTTAGCTTCACCAAAGCTTCCCCGCACTAGCCTACCGATATCAAGCTTGCCGTATGTAACGGTATGCTTGAGTTAGGAAACCTAACAAAGCTCTTGCCTTTTCAAGCTGCACCCGCGCTTGCTTGCAGTTGTCAAGCTTATCATTTACAGGGTAACTTGAGTTTGGTTAGCTAACAAAACTCTTACTTTATTCAAGCTTTCCCCGCGCTATAATATAGCTTACAGCTAGGTGTCAAGCTTGGCGCATGAAAGGGTTAGCTTGGATTTTGTGGGCTGTTAGTTATAGTAAAAATAATATTATTAAAGAATCGGCGGATTTCAGTTAGAATTATTTATTATGAAAAGTTAGTTTATATTTTTTAAGCTAGTTTTTTAAGAAATCAATCATCTGTTAAAATATTACTTGTCTTAACGATCCGTAATAAGAAAAAAATAATTTATTTAAAAAAACGCCACTGGGTGTCGGCCTTCGAGATTTATGTGAGGCTGCGTTGGCCGAACCATTAAAATCTAGGTCAAGATAAACTTACATGACATGCAAAGTTCAATTTCATATTAGGAAACACATAATTAAAGGCAACCAGCAAAAGGAAGTCCATGATAGAATTTTACCTAGGAAAATAAAATCACAGTGTAAATTAGTAGAAAAGTTTATCTGAAATCCAAAAGTCACATTTCTCTCACATTCTCTCAGAACAAATGACAAACGACAGCCGCCTACGATATTTGTAAACAAACAGTCAAACACAAAATAAAAGTTATAAAATGAACACAAACACCAACAGATTTGAAATTCTGCTCAGACACGTAGTTTAATACGGCGAATTGAATAAGGAATAAATGAAAACGAAAAGTTCCCCAGTTTACACGCGATAATTCCCCCCAATTTTGCAGCCAATCACAAACCGACGGGAACCACAAAAATTTGAATTTCGACCGAATAAATAAATATATAAAATGAAGAAAAACACCAACAGACTTGAAAATTTGCCCAGACACGTAGTTTAATACGGCAAATCGAATAAAAAATAAATGAAAACGAAAAGTCCCCAGTTTACACGCGATAATTCCCCCCAATTTTGCAGCCAATCACAAACCGGCGGGAACCACAAAAATTTGAATGTCGACCGAAAAATAAATATATAAAATGAAGAAAAACACAAACAGACTTGAAAATTTGCCCAAACACGAAGTTTAATACGGCGAATCGAATAAAAAATAAATAAAAACGAAAAGTTCCCCAGTTTACACGCGATAATTCCCCCCAATTGACAACCAATCAAAACCCGGCTGGAACCCCTGGGGAAACAATAAACATTTTGGGGCCCATAACCACGGGATAGCCTTCAATCTTTCCCAAGGAAAATCTCTCAGGGATAAAATAAGTTTTTGCAATTTTTTAAAATAACAGAAGATAGCTCTTTGATATTCCCATTAATTATAGCTTGTAAGTTATAACAATAAAAAGTAAAAAGTAAGATATTTATGCGGAATGTTTTATTATTAGGATGAGATAAGTTTTGTATATGATAGACTACTGCTGATTAGTAGTTTAAAATTCTTATATATTGTATAAGCCAAATGGGTGATTGGAAGAAGCCGCGACTGCGACGCGGAGGCTCGGGTTCGAATCCAGTCTAGGAATTTCTTTTTTCTAGTTGACATATACAAGCTCGTGCGGCGCTGGCTGACTTAGCTTAAATAACCCAAGTCTGATGCTAGCTGAAAAATCTTACATTGGATCGGATCAAATCTAGCTTGTCTCTTGGAAGCTTACACTACTATGGGAGCCTGCCGTACGAAGCTTGCGTCCAGCTTCTATCTAGCTAACCGTTGCGTACGGGTAGTCAGGTCTTCTTAGAGGAAGGAAGAGCCAACAGAACCTTGCATGGTGTCTACCATAAGAAGCTACGTAAATCTCTACCATAATGACTGGAACCTCCATATTCCAATGGCAACGCTAGCCATCAACTCGGCCCGGCAGTCAACCACCAAGCGCTCCCCATTCGAGTTGGTGTACGGAAAAACCCCGGTCCTGTCAGGTGAAAACACCTTTCCTAGGCCAATGAAGCAACCTGAAAGAATTAAGCAGTTCTTCCGACGAGTCACTCGCTGGCGAGCAGAAGCCAATAAATTAATCTTAGATTCTAAAAACCAGAGTAAGAGGTTACTCGACCCACACAGAAGAAATGGCCGACAGTACATAAAAGGCGACTTAGTCCTGGTGCAAAGGAACATCCGAAAAAAAGGAATGACAAAGAAACTTCTCCCAAAATTCATCGGTCCGTTTGAAATAGTCAAAAGGGTCTGTCCCACGACTAACCTGGTCGAAGATCCTCCAACACGAAGAAAAAAACAAATTTGGCGTCGGTTCAATGAACACGTCGCACATATAAGGCCATTCCGCTCCCCTTACGAAACAGAATGGCAACCAGAGGACTCTGAAAGCGACACAGAGGACGAGTATGGTGCGGAACCACATGACCCTCCAATTTCCACACAAAAACCGAATGAACCCGGAATCAACAGGATCAATAACGAGTGAAACCCGGGCGACCAGCCCGTCCAACCCACGCCACGCCCCGTAGGAGCCGTAACCCGAGCCGAGAGACAGACTTATCCACCTATATGGCGACAACAAGATTAAAATTAATTTGTATATGTATTTATTGCATTTATGGACCAAAATTTAAGAGAATTTATAAAAAAATTGATTCGTCAAGGCAGGAGCCTTGAATTTGTCAGGATGGTCAAGTGTTATGAAATGTCAAAAGTATTATATTAAGTTGTTAAATTGACCGCCAGAATGCGCGTGCTTGCACTAAATATAAAAATGATTCCCCCACCTTGACCTGTTTGGCTCCGCCCCTGACCTACCCTGCCCTCTTGAACTCGAATAAATGGCGCCCTGTTGCAGATTTCAGTTTCAGCGCCAGTTGCCGTTGGAGGGTCAGAATTAGAGCAACGGTTGATGAGCTCTCTGTTTTCTGAAACAAAGTGCTGTATTTGTGCGCTGGCAATACAAATTCGTTTAATTGTGTAGTATTTTGCGTTGTGCTTCTTAACAATACAACCCAGATCAACGAAACGCGGTAAAGGGACTCCTCTCAGCGTGAACCAACCAGGGTTCTATGACTCTGTCTATACGTACGTAAGCAAAATTTTGACATGTCAACATTTTTCGAGAAGAGAATCCGAATCCTTTTCGGGTTCGCTCCTTAAATTGCAACCATATTTATTGCCTTTTAGCTCAGTGCGACCTGTTAAGTGTCAGAAATTTGCCATGCCTACCAAACAAATTGTTAGCAGTTTCTTGTTGCTGATTCATTTCAGTCATGGGTTTTATATTCCTTGGTTGGCTCCCGTTAATTATTGCACGAAAGATAAACAGAGCGACACATGCAAAGTAAACAATTTGGTAGTAAATTATTGTTTATTGTGATAAAATTTCATTCTTTTTTCATATTTTCAGAATGATGTATCAGTTTTTGTTAATCGGCTCAACTCAGAGGAAGCTATCATTCCTTATGAATACCATCAGTAAGTATCATTCAATGTAAAACTTTGGTAGAATCTATTGCAACGAAATATTTCGTTGCAATAAGAGACGTTTTCCCTATTGCAACGAAATCTTTCGGTGCAATAACGCACTATTTCACAATTGCAACGAAATATGTCGTTGCAATAAGTGGCGTTATTCCCTATTGCAACGAAATGTTTCGGTGCAATAAATCCTCGTTTTCTATTTTAACGAAGATTAAATTGTATATTTTTTGCAATATTATTTTTATGCATAGTAGTTCGTATAGTGCATGGTGTGGCGAAGCAGAACGCTTGTGGGTGTATCAGTGTTTTTGTGTGTAAGTGTATCTGTTGGTTGGTGGTTTGTGCGTGCTTACTTTTCTGGTGAGGTTAATGGTGAATCCATTTTAATTATTTCCATTTATTTTTGGGGTTTTGGTCGGCTTCTTTTTCTGGCTATCGTTGCCCGTGAGGCATGTTTTGTTTTTTTTGCGGCGGCTTTTGCCGGCTACCATGCCCGTGACTTTTTTGCTGCATTTTGCCCTTTCAGTTAATTTACATATGTTTGTTTTTCCAGCTTTGACTTCTGCACTGACGACCATGAAACAGGACCAGTGGAAAACTTAGGCCAAGTTGTTTTTGGAGAAAGAATTCGATCAAGTCCCTACAAGGTTCTCATAATTCCTAACTATTCATGAAACAAAATGGTTTATCTTGATTTTGTCTGTAGTTGGAGTTCAAGAACAATCAGGAATGGGATTATACCTGTAAGAAGTCATACCAACCAGGCAACCAGGAAGATCTAAAAAAAATTAAAGAATTAATTCATGGGATATCATTAAATTATCAACATCATTGGATTGTTGGTAGGTTACTTATTTATACATAGTGTGTTATTAAATGTTGAAGTACAATTCTTTGTTTAATAGACAATATGCCTGTGACATGGTGTTATCAAGGAGAACCTGGCCAGCAGTTCTGCAGTACTGGTTTCCCAATGGGCTGTTATCTTCCAAAATCAGGCAAACCCAAAGATGCCTGTGTGATGAATGTAATGCTTGCAAAATTATATTTTCGTCAACATAAAAGACTTTCATTCATCTTTTATTTTATTTTTTTCTATAACAATTATAATTAATATTGATTTTTTTAAATAGCCTGCCTTCAACAAACCGGATACGTATTACATTTTTAACCATATTGATCTCACCATTATCTATCACGGTGGCAAGGGAGAAACATGGAGTACCGAGTTGGATGACGATATTGGGCGAATTCTAAGTAATTGAACGACTTCTTTTATTATAAAAAAACTTTATGATAACAGTTTCTTGTTAGGTGTGAAAGTGGGACTGCGTTCGCTTAGTGTGGAAAAGGATCCTACGTCACCTCCTATGATCGTGCCTAAAGAGCTGAAGGAGCCCCTCACAATCACGTACACCTATTCCGTCAAGTTCATTGTAAGGCTATTGAGGGAGGGGGGAGGGGACTAAAACTCACACTAAATCGCACACAAATTTTTTATAGGATGATCCTTTTACCAAATGGTCATCTAGGTGGGATTTTTTACTTGAATCGATGCCGAGTGCTCAGTGGTTTTCCATTTTGAATGCATTGGTTATTGTTCTTCTCCTGTCTGGCATGGTGGCTATGTTCTTACTCCGACCACTGCACAAAGATATTGCTCGCTATAATCAGGTATTACTCATCAACTGTAGTTTCGATATTTGAAGGAAGAAGAATATTTGAAGGAATTTCCAATTTAATAATTGGAAATTTATTAGATTGATTCTGGCAAAGATGCACAAGAAGAATTTGGATGGAAATTAGTTCATGGTGATATATTCCGCCCACCACGAAAGGGCATGTTACTCTCAGTGTTTGTGGGATCGGGTGTTCAGGTTTTCATAATGACCTTGATCACCTTAATTTTTGCTTGTTTGGGATTCCTGTCACCAGCCAACCGTGGTGCATTAATGACATGCGCTTTGGTTTTCTACGTGTGCTTGGGTACGCCAGCCGGATATGTTTCATCCCGTATCTACAAATCTTTCGGTGGCGAAAGATGGAAGTTGAACGTTCTTCTTACTTCCATGCTATGTCCAGGGTATTGAAAATCAAACCGTATCAATTTCTTACATACCAGTAACCGCCCCAAATCTTGACAGGATTGTCTTTGGAGTCTTTTTTGTTTTGAATTTGGTTCTTTGGAGCAAAGGTAGCTCGGGTGCTATCTCTTTCGGCATTTTAGCGGTATTGTTAGCCCTATGGTTTGGCATCTCAGTTCCACTTACATTCGTCGGCGCATTTTTCGGCTTCCGCAAAAGAGTTAGCTTTAAAAAAAAACATATCAATTATAATTCACTTTTCATTTTTATTTCTATTAAAATATGTGTTGTTTCACTTATAGCCCATCGAACACCCTGTTCGGACGAATCAGATTCACCGACAGGTTCCTGATCAAAGTGTTTACACACGTCCGGCTTCGGGCATCGTCATGGGTGGCGTTTTGCCATTCGGTTGCATCTTTATCCAGCTGTTCTTTATTCTCAACTCATTGTGGTCCAACCAAATGTATTACATGTTTGGATTTCATTTCTTAGTCTTCATCATCTTGGTGATCACGTGTTCTGAAACGACAGTTCTACTTTGTTACTTCCATCTGTGTGCTGAGGTTTGTCTTAAACATTCATTATGACTTAAGTTTATTAGAATGCAATTTACTTTTTTCCAACAGGATTACCACTGGTGGTGGCGCAGCTTTTTAACAAGCGGTTTTACAGCCTTTTATTTGTTTATGTATTGCGTCCATTACTTCGTCACAAAATTAGAAATTCAAGATGCCACATCCACCTTCCTTTACTTTGGATACACCTTCATCATGGTTTTCTTGTTCTTTCTTCTTTCAGGTTAGCAATGTGCTACTGGTTGGATATTTCATTCGACTAACTTTTTTCTTTCTTTTATTACAGGGACTATCGGTTTCTTTGCTTGCTTTTGGTTTGTCCGCAAAATTTATTCAGTGGTTAAAGTGGTTTAGTGTTTTGTTACGTGAATGCTGGCCATTCTTAGCAAGCAAGCATAAATAAAGGTATTTAGTTGTTTCTGTTTGCAGTTGATACAATTGATTATTATTCTTAGTATTATTCTTATTCTCTTTCATTCATCTTCAGCTCATGCACACCAGTATTCATTATCTTCATGATGATTTGATGACTTGTAATAAGAGAAATATTATAATACATGTAAAATTTTGTATTTGTTAAATTAAATACTAATGAGAAAAATCAAGAAGTAAAATTCAACCTTTAGAGATGCCACCCACATTTGTTTTATCTCCTTTAATAATAATAAACACCATAAGCCACTGCCACACAAAACAGAGAATCCTAAAAAATGAAATTGTAAAAAAAAATACTTTTTTTAACCTTAAATAATAACTTACACTCATGAATGTTTGGGTGGCATAGTTGTCTGCCTCAGCATCCCACAAACATCTGGTTGCCATTCGTACTCCTTCTCCTCGCTGCTCTCCAATTAAAACTTGTGCAATGATTTTGTATCTGGAGTAGTTTAGTTCTAAAACATGAGAACTGTGAAGATAACTTGTTAACATGAATTATATGATTGCTATAACCTTTGATTCTGTGTTTAATTTTATCTGCTATTGACCTGCTCCATACTGGAGTCTGTTCAGCATCATATTGCTTTCCACTAAGTTCTTCATTAAGTATAGCTTGAATGATAGATTTCACAGCATTTGGTCTAAACCTGAACAAGATCAGAAACATGTGTTTGTTTAGTACACAACAAAAACAACCACACAATATGTATATTTCTCCTATCTACATTTACTTTTTATCAAGTGGAGGCTTCGTAGGGTAGAATGTGGGAATTTTTTCTTCCGTTTCAGGCATCTTACAAAATGAGATTCAAAACTTTGTTAGATTTGTGACCATGACAACCAATTGCTTGAACATTTGGGTATTTGAAACGAAATTGAAATCTACATCTAGAAGCTAGCACTAGCAGGCGTCTGCACAACTGTCAGTCTCACTTGTTAAGTTGTTATTCGTCAGCTATATCTAAAATTGATAAGTGGCATCGCTGTTCGGCGCTGCTGTGCGAGGGAGCTGAAAATCCAGAAGAGTAAAACAGCCGTGCTGGTACTGGAATGGATTGATCAAGCTGTTAAACATTCCTATGACGAGAAATTGAGGTTAATAACTTCTTTTAACAATCTTAACAAGTTAGCAAGTCGTGTTAAAAATGGCCAAAAGGGGATTATCCCGCAAAGAACTAGAAGAAATCAAGAAGCGCGAAGAAATTGAGGCTGCTGCTGAGGTGATAAACAATTGCTGATCGATTTATGCCTGATTTTATATTACATGCACATATCTAGGTATTTGAGGAATTTGTAGCCACATTCCAAGAAGATGCCAGCAAAGTCAGTAAAGTTTGGGTTAAAGCAGGTACCTATGATGCAGGTCAAAGAAGTAAGCAATACTATTCTGCAATTCATCATATTATTGATGCTATGTTAATGTTATTGTTTTAATTTCCAGAAGAAGACGCAAAAGACAAAGGCAAACTGTATAAACCAACATCAAAGTTAGCAAGCTTAGCAGAATCATTTTCTACAAGGCCCAAGCCAAATGACACTAAAGACATAAAAGAATCGAAGGATAAAAGTTTACTGAAAAAGGAAAAAAAAAAAAGCAATCTTGAGATGTTTAAGGAAGAGTTAAGGGTGTAAGTGTAATATCCACCAAATAGCTATCAATTCTTAATAATACTTTGGTGCTCTGACAGGATCCAAGAAGAGAGGGAAGAAAGACATAGAGTAAAAGCACACTTAAAGCCAAGTCGATTTGAGCCTGTCAGTGCACATTCTCCAAGCACCAGCAAAAGCTCTCTTGCCCATGGACTGATTTTGCCAGGTATTTTATTTGTAATTTTCTCTGCTAGTTTAAGCTAACTCTTTTCTTCTAGAAGAAAAGACAGGATCATTTGATGTTGGAGATCCCAATACAACCAATATTTACCTAGGAAATATAAACCCAAAAGTTAGTTTAAAATTTTCTATTGTGGTCTACAGCTTAAGTAAAGTTGAAATATATCCTCGTGTCAGATGACGGAACAGCAACTGATGGACATTTTCGGAAAATACGGACCTTTGGCAAGCGTTAAAATTATGTGGCCTCGAACTGAGGAAGAAAAAGCAAGGAATCGCAATTGCGGTTTCGTAGCTTTCATGTGCCGCAAAGACGCAGAGAGAGCGATGAAGAAGTTGAACGGTAATCATTTATTCCATGTTACGCTGTACAAAAGTAATGACATAGGTTTTTTCCACAGGAAAAGATATTTTGTCTTTTGAAATGAAATTAGGATGGGGGAAAGCCTTGCCAATCCCGTCTCGCCCCATTTACATCCCACCAGCGTTACTTGAGAAAACACTCCCTCCTCCTCCCACCGGCTTGCCGTTTAACGCAATACCTGCTCCACAAGATATCGATCAGGTACCGACCATGTGTTTTGCATTGTCATTCTTGCTTCTTGTTCCTCTCTGCCTCTTTTCCGTATCAATTATGTAGCTAATTACTTTCTATCTCATACCAGATCCCGCCACCTGGAACTCCCTATCCGACACATGGCGAGGCGTTGGAGAACTTCAACAAGGTATTGGGGGATGGGCTAAGTTATTCCGTTCAACCCAGCAATATGACTTACACAAGAATCGAGACTTTTTATCCGCCCGCTCCAGCCCATTTACTCATAGTCGGCGGATAAAAAGCTGCGAATGCTTTGTGTGTGGTCGCTGCGTTGGGAGGTCTCATCTCTTTTATTAGTGTGCTTCGGCGGAAAGCGATGAAACTCAACATATGTTTTCATGCGTTGCACTCGTTTGGCTAGTGATGACCGTGTTCGTGTCTCACAGCTCTCATACTATTGTGTGTTTGGAAATATGTTGATGTTTCACCCGGGTTTGCTGCTTCTCTCGCAGATTATATCCAGGGCTGTTGTCAAAGTGGTTATCCCTACAGACAGGTATGTAACAAAGATCAAGCCTCATAATACCTTGATGCTGCGTAGCTGTGTGGTGTAGTGGTGAACATTACGCTGCTCCCGCCAGGCCTCAGGGAGTATCGAATTTTTGTCATAAAGGAATTATGAAATATTCCGTTCAACTCTTCCAAGACGTCTTTTCTAGTCCTATAACTTCTTTGTAAACTTTGTAAATTTTTACTAATACTTCCATGCTTGCAAAAAAAAAAAAAAAAATCTTGCTCTTCTGAGATATTTCGTTTACTTACATCGTAAAAAACTTTTTTAAGCCGATTGCTAAGCATAATATTTTCATTTTTTTATCACTACCTATTTCTGTACGTTTGGCATTTGTGCATTCGTATGTTGTACTTGGTTCTCTGCAACTGGTGTACACAGAAATTTGTTGTGTTTAATTCATCGGATGATCGAGTCTGTTGTTCGAGAGGGTCCCATGCTTGAAGCCATGATGATGAACAAAGAAATCGACAACCCGCAGTTTAGGTATTTAAAACATTTACTTTTGTGACTACTCTACAAATTATTTGTGTGTTTTCTTGCCCCGCTCGCAGATTTCTATTCGAAAATCGGAGTCCAGCTCACATTTACTATCGTTGGAAATTGTTTTCCATTTTACAAGGCGAAGCTGGCAATAAATGGTCTATGGAAGACTTCCGCATGTTCAAAGGTGAAAAATTACAATGTGATTATTCAGTGCTCTAATCATCCAGCTAGTACCGTTTTTCATTCCAACAGGTGGGTCCATCTGGAAACCCCCTTCCATAAATCCATTTTCCGAAGGCATGCCTGACGAGCTTTTTTCTTCCGACGAGGAGGATGACGAGAGTCGTCGGCGCTCACTTAGCAAATCGTATTAACTAAAAATTCATTTTATCATCTAACGCGATAATGCTTTTCATTTCAATCTGTTGATTAGTCAAAAGAAGCGTTTAGAATTGATGTTACGAAAGTTGACCCCCGAGAAGACAAAAGTAGCAGAAGCCATGATTTTTTGTATTGAGCATGCTGAAGCTTACGAAGAAATCATCGATTTCATCACTGAGTCTCTGAATAGTGTCAAAACTTCCATTCCCAAAAAGGTAAAATATTTTGTCTGACTAAAGTTTTCAGAGAAGCGATTTCATTTGATTGTACTTTTAGCTGGGAAGATTTTTTTTGGTCTCGGATGTTCTCTACAATTCGTCTGCTAAGGCGGTCAATGCTTCCAATTTCCGTTCGGGATTCCAGTCACACATGGTGGAAATAGTCAAGTATATGCATCAGGCGTATGAGGCAACTGAGAGCCGATTAAAAGCCGAAGCTTTTCGGCAGCGTGTTATGCTCTGTTTTCGTGCGTGGGAAGAATGGAACTTGTATCCTGCTGATTTCCTTATTCATTTGCAAAACGTATTCCTTGGCCTTGTCTCAGTAAGCTGGTCACGCAAGTGATTCAACAACATCGTTTCTTAACGCGTAATTTATTTTCAAAGGCTGATCAAGATGTATCCCAACGGTCTTCAGGCCACGCTGAAGATGTCGATGGTATTCCTCTTGAAGACGCAGAAGCGATCGATGGAGCTCCACTTAGTGATTCAGAAGACTTGGACGGTATAGTTAACATCCAAAGCTTGATTGTACAAACTAATAAAATCTCTTTGCAGGCGTACCCTTGGACGGGGCGGCTCTCTTAAGAAGTGCAGTCAAACTTCAAACTAGTTCTCCGGCTCGCACATTTACGGTTACCAAATCAAGCAAATATGATGCTGATTTTGATGGAGTGCCAAGTAAAATCATTTTATAATTACATTGCTGAATTTCCGTTCCATTAATTTTAAATATCAACCAGTGTCAGAAGAACTGGATGGGGTCCCAATGAGGAGCTCTTCTTCGCCAGTGGTCAGACGAGACCGGAGACGAGAGACTAAGTCATCGAAGTGGGAAACACCGGCACCAGTGGTTGCCACTAGCAAGTGGGACAATCTAGATCCCGAGACAGAGCCAAATGAATCTTCTAAAAAGAAAAGCAAAGCGAAGCATGACGAGGACATCTTTGCGGACGTCGCCAGCACCAAACAAAAAGGAGCTATTTCAGATGAAGATCTAGACGGCGCGCCGCTGGATTCCTCACCTGAGGCCACTCGACACAGTTCTGGTTCTAGGTATGCACGTTATATTACTTGTTTTTCGGCAGTGAATCACCCTTTTTTTTTTTTTCTCCATAGAAACGAAGACCAACGCGGGAAACTACGAGAGCTGGAGTTGAAAGTCATTCGTTACCAGGATGAACTTGAGGCCGGAATTCATAATCAGATTACGGGAATGTCCATCTCGGAACAAGTTCAACAGTACCGTGAACATCTTCTGCGAAAGGTAAGATTTCATAGCGTGCGCCGCAAACTGTCCATCACTCTACAAGTTTTTGATGAATTCTTTTCATTTTTCTTGCACGCGATCGTCTCTTTATTTCCACGGAACAAGTCAAAGCGCGATCGTTCTCAAGAAACAGGCGATAGTCGCGAACATGAATATAGAGAACGGCGCACGTCTCACGGTGCGGAGAAATCAGATCGTTCTGGTCGACAGGGAATTGAAAGAGAACGTTATAAAGAAAAAGATAGGCGACGTTCAATATCCAGATCAAGGTCTCGTTCCAGATCGCCCAGAAAGTAAGCATTTTTCACAAGTTGAGCACGCCCAGTTTGACATATGACCTTTCTCAAAATGAACGATTAGTCAACTATCCATGTAATTATGCTGTAATCGTATAGGTCATCGCGATCAAAACGAACACGATCGTCGAGGTCGCCAAGTCCAAGCCACTCTTTACGGAGAACCCCCCGGAGGTATGATGATTCATCCACATATGCTTGCCTAATATAGCTTTCGTGTCTACAGTTCCTTTCCCAGCGTTTATCGCGTAACAATCTAATGCGTGATCACTAAATACCAGGTCGAGATCAAAAAGCGATGACTCGTCGAAACGATCTCGCCGTTCTCGAAGCCGTTCATCCTCTCCAAGAAGGACGCCTAAAAGCCAGAAGAAATCGAAGAATTTCAAATGAAACAATTCAATTCGGCTGCTATTCATAGCAGTTTTCAATTTCGTGCTCCCTCGGATCTTGTTCAACTTTGCTTTCACATTGGTATTCAATACAATCTGCCTTCTAGCGGTATCAACAACGTTGGTGGCCAGTTGTCGCAGACCCATCCGTATTCGATTGTTTGCCTCTGTGCGGGAAGCAGATACCTGGCTAACGAGACTAACCTGGCCGGTCGTTGCCCGGGACGACGTCCTCGTTTTCAATGTAACACAACATGAACGCACTTGGAGCGCGTCAGATGTTTATGCTGACGGCAGTTGGTCTGAAACTTCAACAGCTCTGTCGCCGTGGCTCACCTACTTCCACACATAGATCTATATTATTTTTCGTCTTTTCCCCCAGCTTTTTACAGTCTCCAAAAATAGAGGTTATGCGCAAATCGTTCTCCCGAGTTTGACACAGGCACACACCCGTCTACCGCATTCTGGCCACACAACAGATGGTAGTATACACAAATAAACAGCCACACGCACAGAAAAGAATACAACCGGAATCGCGTATGTTTCAGCAAATGGTGGAATTTTTTTTTATTGTTACAGCCACAGGAAACCGAGACAAACATGAAAAAATAAGAGGGCAAGGAAGAAAAAAAAAAATCGGTGGGCTTCTGCCACAGGAAGAATCCGCCACCGGAGAAGAGGGAATTTTTTTTTTCTCAAATTGGCAGAGCAAAGGAAAAAATAGTTGGATACTGATACACACACACAAACACGCGCGCGCGAATCTTATTTTTTAATTGCAAAAAGGAGCACAGTTTGATTATGAAAATAAGAAGTACGGAAAAGACCCATTAGTAGTAAGAGTAAGTATAATAAAAAAAAATCTCGGTTAAAATATTTTTCATCCTGGCTGGAATGAGAAAAAAAAAATGAGAGAAAGAAAAAGGAAGAGCTATGGGGAAATTGGGCGGACACGTGAAGCTGTAGATGAAAGAGGGGGCGCTAGAAATTGCTTTCCAGCTGGATAGGACCAGTAAACCCTAACAGGAAGAGCTGACGATCTAAACAAACAGTTGGGAGGTGACATGTAAGCTAGAGGGGGGAAGCCGTTGTAGATTTCCAAATGTCGAATGGTGGGACATGCTTGACGTTGCGGTATATGAACTCGCTACTTTTTCAAACTAAACTTGCAGACATTGAATCTGTGTAACCACAGACGCCCATCTAAAAACACATCTGAATAACTTGGAAAATGTAAAGATTGATGGCGAGACAAACGGGTTTGTTTTACTTTTTCTAGCCTCTTCCCTTCTGATAAAAGAGTTAACATGCACGTTACGCATTCTGTCTGGAACCTGTATTGAGCACACCAAAAAAAAGATACCCCAATGGTAATAAATCATTCATCAAATTCAAGGAAATCCTATTTCAGTTTCCAATGGATGCATCTCGCAGCGATTGAAAAAACAAAAATTTACAGCTGACGTTTCATACTGATTTTTTTTCGTATCTTTTGTTCTTCGTTGGGCTGGACGAGAGGTATAACCAGATTTATAGATCAAGCCAAACACTCGAATTCTCTTTCGTGACAAAAAAATATTGAAAAAGAAAAAAAAAAAAAAAAAAAAGGACAGGAGCTAGGAGAGACGGGGAATTTTAATTTTCCTCATTTTTTCTTCCGACTTGTTGGAAAATTTAACTTCTCAGACGGCTTTGAGGCTGGAGACCAGACTAGAAAATAGGAGTACATTAATATGTTTTAGCTCTTATGTGCCGGAAATTAAAGAGGATAGAGAATGAAAATAAATATCAAATTTCCAATTGAAGAAAAAGAATAAGACGGAGGGCTGGGAGAGTAGTTTGTTTAGTTTAACACAAGAAAAAAAAAAATACAAAAAACATGCTTTGAATACGACTGGGTGGAAAACGATCTGAAACACAAAAAGGAGCGACACTGCCATTTCGGGATCTCCAACATTCTCAAACTTCCCAACTCTTGGCTTGTTCGCGTTTTTCAACGAATCAGAAGAAATTATCGACCCCAGACAAAATTTACACCCACTCCCTCCTTTTTCGAATAGGAAAGGGACGCAAAGGAATGGGCAAACGTTTCTCGTCTCTACAATAACAAAATAAAAAAAAATAAAAGAAATTACACTAAAGAGAAAAGAGAAGAATCCATCTTGGACTTGTAACCATCCAATAAACTGAGTGGAAATTAATTTTAACAAGGCTGAAAAAGTGGTGATGATGCTGAATGATCTCCTGATTGGTCTGAAGCATCCAAATTTTGTCCGGATTTTCTCACTTCTGGCTGGCCTTTTCCCCGCTCCCTTGTGTGCTGGCCCTTTCCACTGCTCTTCTAGTAGCCATGGCCCATGAGGTATTCTCCCAGCTTTTCAACTACATTGGCAGCTTGCTGGGGGGTTGTTGGCTCCTCATAGATAGACACCACGATAGCTGAAAAGTACAATTAAGTATTAATTCATGCAAGTCAGGGGTTAAAGACTGTCAAGGCAACAGACACAGGCCTCTACTTACCCTTCTCGGTTTTCATGCAGTGGAGGCCACTCTTGTTCTTCTTGGCTCGCAAGACTCTGTCAGTTCCTGAGAGGAAGATAAACCGAATACCTGCCAATGTTAGACCATTAGCTTGGAAAAATTCTGGTGACGAATAGTTGTTTGCAAATGTGGTCAGCTCAGAAGGTGTCACCTGAAACCAATGAGAATAAATATTAGACTTTACAAGATACCTTAGGATGAAAAGCAAAAAAATGTTATCATTAGTTCCAGATTAAGATTGCATGCTTTTTTTCCCCACCCACACATATCTGATGTTCCCAAGAGACTGCTGAGATCGACACACTGACTCACGCACGCAGTCTGACACATTAAAGTGCAAAGGGAGGAAGGCGTGTCATGTTGTTCATGTCCTTTGAAACTCATCGTCCTAACCGACGATTGAAATTTCAATTCCCTCACTGACAAGTAGGTAGACTAGCTGAACAGAAAAAAAGGAAAGAAAATTTGGCCAAGACCGTGCCCATATATGGCGACTGCCGTGTCTCTTGTTAACACTGCACGACACAGCCCCTCCTCAATGGCAATTCGGCACACACGACATACTCAGACAATATGCACATCACAGGATACATAAAAATTGCTCAAAGTTTAAATAAAAATACTGTCAAATAGTTACATTGAATGCTGCAGATTTGGCCCACAAAGAACCGTCTGTGCCGATGATCGCGGCGTGGTTGACGAAACCTGAAGCCAAAAGCTGTTTGTCGACGTAATCTTGCCAGCTCATGATGAAAAGATGGACAAAATGTGTTGAATCGGCGTTGATTTGAAGTAAATGACGACAAGTCGCAAAACTGGCGAGAAAATTGGCCTAGTTTTAAGCGAGTGAAGAACAAACCGGGGAGACTGTTGTTGGAAAATGTGGATGCAAACTCAGCTTTTTTGTGTGTGTGCTGCAGTGTGTGTCAGCCAGAACGAAGAAGAGAAAGAGAGAGAGAGAGCACAGAGGAGCCAACACTGCAACCGTCTCGATAACCGTCTCTGCGAGTCAAAAAGAGACGGGAGACTACAGTCAGTGGGGGGTGGGGCTGGGCGGTTTGCGAACCAGACGCCGGGTGGAGAGAGAGAGAGAGAGAAAGAGGGCTGGTAAGTAGGGTGGGTGAGGGTATTACAGACTATTGAGACAGATGAGGAGAGAGGGTGGCAGTGAGGGAGGGTATATACTCCAGCACGATAGAAACGCGCGCGCGGCTGATAATAAGAGGGGGGAGGGAAGGGGAACAGCTGACAATGCCCACCAGAGGGCTACACTGGTTTCCGGTGGTCGCCATTTTGGCAAGGGTGGAGGGGGGAGTTTTTCTCCTTTTTCTTTCATCATACAGTGGTTACAACATTATAAACTATCGGTTTATTTCCCGATTGCTAAGTAAAAATATATATATACAAAATGGGAAAAAGAATCACTGGTATAATACCACCAAGTCAAAGAAAAATATTACCAGAACTAATTACATTTAGTAGACAATTCATTCATTAACTGACAATTAATTCAAATTTTCTTTTTTCCACCTAAAAAATCGTCTTCGAAGCTCCGCCTCCCAACAATGTTCTAGATAATTCCAGCTTTCGACTTTTGTGCTTGGTATGCGTCATAAAAATAATAATTTCTTTCGAACTTGTTTTCTTTCAGGGGAAACACTGATGAATATGATGAGAAAGACATTTTAGTTGTCAATTCAAGCGCAACATTATTGAAATTAATGACAAAGTTCGTGTCAGGTTTCTGTGTTGCTAGGGCTTGGCGGTGGCGCTAGTATACGTGAGCTGTAACCGAAACTTCTTTCTTGCTCTACCCGTCTCTGCCGTATATCTATTGCCTAGAAAAGATTCATCAGGTACAAGGAACAGTTACGAATCGGAAAACGGTGGTTCCACAAGAAAGAACGGAAGGATTCCAAACTGTCTAAAAAAACCACAACTTATGAGAGAGAAAATAATACATAAACCACCGCATACCACCAGTAAATATACGTCCTGATCTCTAGCAATGACGGTAGGCAACGTCACCTTGGAACACGTAATTCTGATTTTCACGCGGATAAGATTGCTAAACTAGAACCCTAACAGGTGGGCAACAGACATTTCCCTCTCTCCCTCATTCCACATTCTTTCTAAAAGAGAATGAAAATCATGGTTTTATTTAGCAGCTGACGCATAATGAAGAAGAGTAACAGTTGATAGGCATCTCTAACGTCGGATGGGTTGTCGCATCCATAAACCAATCGGAAGTCTACGACCATGCTGTAGGAACTGGCCATTTCAAGGTGGCTGTGACTGCCATCAAAGATGGGCAACCACAATCAGCCGTTGTATTGGCTACTATAGACGTGGCCACATATTTCCTTCTGGTGGTCTACGGGGGGAATTCAGAAAGTTGGCAACGGTTGCGAAAATGAATGAGAAATTTTTAATTTCGTTTCATTTTGTATCACGACATTGGACGACTGTGTATAATAGTTTTAGTCTCAGTTGTCAACCGGTGAAAATTAAAAAAAAAAAAGAGAATATCCAGATAAACTGAGGAAAATCGTTCGATCTTTGAACCGTCATCACTGTCTTATTGGCAACAGCCTAGATCCTAGCTAAAAGTGTCTCACTATTATAGATTTTGGACAAAAATATATCGACGAGAGCATCACAATTGAAACGTCTCATTTTGAAACATTCTTATCGCGTGTTCTTGTTTTGTCCGTGATCTGCGACCAAAC
The DNA here is from genome assembly GCF_020631705.1 of Daphnia magna. Lineage (NCBI taxonomy): Eukaryota > Metazoa > Arthropoda > Branchiopoda > Diplostraca > Daphniidae > Daphnia > Daphnia magna. Next base: position 9,809,435 of record NC_059188.1, on the reverse strand, counting down.
GCGGTCGCTCGTTGTTTTCCTAATCAGAGCCGCCAGTGTCACGGCAGAGACCGCCATTTCCTTCTATTTGTTTCGTTTATTGTTTCACCCATGTGTTTCTTTGCGTAACTTGCACGTATCGCACGGAAACCAGAAAACCTTTTATCGCGTGAACAGTATTTCCAGGTTTATCATTTTCTCCGTTAACCAAACCAACGGGGTATTCTACCAGCCAAGATTCGATTCCCATTCTTTTGTCGGGTAATGCCTTATGCTATTAAAATACGTCAAATCACAAATAATTAAAAACAGGAGAGGGAAAAATTATTTATTTTTAAGTATCCAAACGAATGTTGACTAGTTGCAACTTGCCGATCTCGAAAACGATTGAAGGTAAGACCAAAAAAATCAATAAAGGATTGTCCGATAAAAATAACAATTTTTGGATGGATCATTTACATAATTGTGTGATTATAAACAATGTCTATATTTGTATGTGAATTTAAAATGGGCAAAATAGAATAATATTAGAATTTTCTTTTAGCAGACAGGTCACGACCTTCCAGGGTCAGGTGAGCCTCCTCCAGTGTTAAAATCAGAGCCGGATTTTGTTTGACTGGAAAAAAAAGGACAAAAAAAAAGAGATAAAAGAATATGTTAGATAAACGAGTTAATCAGCTCGCAGGCCACCTACGACGTTTTCGTTTTACAGTTATATGAGCCACCTGGAAAGTTGTATTTATCTTTGTTTTAACCGAGTTGGTTTCCTCTCTGATAACTTTTTATGGCAATTCAAGAAAGAAAAAAAAAGAAAAAAACGAGAACGGGCAGTGGCCTCACTTGATTGGCTTGACATTATTCGATTTACCTTTACTCCGTTTATTGGACATCTTCTGACGACCAAAATTCATGGTCGGTGCTGGAAAAATTGGCCAATCCGAGGCGTGATGTTGCTGGAGATGTTGGATGGCCGATACCCATTGATTTTTGTCCTGGGCCGAACGGCAAGCCAATAAGTAAGACTTTGCTCGGCGAAACGACCTGAGTTGGAACGAATGGGGGCGGACGTCGACGGCAGCCAACGGTTCCAATACCTCGATATCATCGACGGTCAAGCGATCTTTGTAAACAAGCGAACTGCGTTTAATCAGCTCTTTTTTGCAGATGACCAGCTCCTTGTCAAAGAGGAACATTGTCACTTCTCTGGTCCAACCATTGGACGATATCTTAAAGAGTTCGCCCTGATGAACCATTCGACTGTTGAAGGTCGTAATATCGCTTCCCTAAAGAAGAAGAAAAACAGGTTAATGTTTTAATGTTAGGTACGCTGATGGTATAATAAACTTGTTAACGCCGCTGTACCATCCAATGGTCGACCCCGGACTGCCAATGAACCAGATATTGTTGCATTTCCGCACGTCGCTTACTCTCGTTGACCAGGTAGGCCACAGAACGCATAGAATCCAGTGCTAACGACACCAAGCGTCGGTCAGGATGCTCGTCCTTTAGTTGAAAAAAAAAAACGAAATTCAATCAAACTAATCGGGCCTTTGAATTCCTTTGTAAACGAATACCGGTGTGTGTTTGAGCAATTCAGCCAATTGGAGAGGATACTTGCAGATCTTTTGAACTGGCGAAAGAAGAAAAGCTTCCAGGGGGAGTCGAATCATCCGGCGTAGAAGACGACACGCTTCGAAAAAGCGGAGGTAGCGCATATCGTCACACAAGAGTTGCATTTCTGCAGCCGCACGGTCCTGATTATTGCAGTAAGTTGCATAAATTTCAAATCTGTGGATCTGGTATTAATAGGGATTCATTTATCAGTCCTGGTTTAGATGGAGGAGAAAAAAATAATCAGAAATTACGTGTTGCAAAAAGCATCCACCGACAACGCTGTCTTCTAGAGCGTTCCAGTTGAGCGTATGTTCCAAATCAACAAGAAAATTCTTTTGAAATTCATAGAGCTGCCTCCAAATTGCCGAAAATGGACTGGATTCTTTGTAGAGTGAACAAATCCGGACGGCATTTCATTGGCTTTAAATAACCATCGACCAAATCACTGAGCAACTTGACGTAGTCACGCTCGGCTGTGACTAATTCATTGATGACATTAGCCCGTACGGAATGCTGTAAAGTGGCTAATCCGGCCGGGGTCAATGTCCTTGGCAAATTTCTGTCCCTGCGCTAGCCCCTGTTCGCGATGGAAGGGCTGCTCGCACAGTTGGACGTAGGACGCCGGAAGCCAACCATATTGTTTATCTCGAGCTGCCCACCACCAGTTAGGATCGGACAAGTCAAGGATGTGAACGACATCGCCCGATTGCAAGCTCAACTCTTCCGATTCTACAGCATCGTGATCCCAGAGCGCGATGGCCAACACACCTTGCGCTGCCGCAGTGTAACGGACCGCTTCGTTTTCCGCCTGTAAAGCAACAAATGAGGAATGTTTCTATGTATAACACACAGCCCGTTCCGTTAGAATGAACGGAAGTACCTGAGGGCTGTTGCCGCAATCCGATAGATTATCGTCTTCAGATAAACAGAGACCGGCATCTTCGTCGCTGGTACCATCCAATCGGACTCTGCCACCAGGAGGAACGACCATCGGTTGACTAACCGACCGTCTCAGGTGAGCTTTAGCAAGATGGCGAGTCAATTTACGGGAGCGATTCTTCGCCGTTTCCGGAATGGCGGATGCCTGATTCCACGTTTGCGTCGATGATCGCAGCGCCGCCTCTATCACCGCCTCGCCGCCCAAATCCGATTGAGTGCGTCGCACATTCGACTCGCTCTCATCCATATGCTGCTGTGACGTCGTCTCCATCTGCCATTGGAATTTAAAGGAAACAAATGCAATTGCCATTTTTCAAACATGTTTGACCAGATGGCCACGAGATTATCGACCAACCAATAGTTAGCTTATCAAATTATGCGACTCTAAGCGCCCCGACACACAACAGTAAGCGATAATCGCGCGATGGTATCAGTCGACAACAAAGATCATAGATAAAAATACTAAACTAGTTAATCCGTCATGATATGGAAATGGCGTCTCACCTGGACGCCGCTATCGCCACTATTGCATTTGGCGTTGCGGGCAGCCTTGCTTGCTGCACCCTTTTTGCTGTTACGCTCGCGACTGGCACGCCAGACCAGCGGGCCAAAACGAAACATGGGACTTGTCTGTTCGCAACAATCGCCATCTTGATCCTCCTGAAGGTTGCGCAGTACGAATAGGGTCAGATCATTCAAAAATAAGCTGAGCTTCGTTTTTACCTCGATGTTGGTATCGTCTTGCGATGGCCGTCGAGATAAACGAAGCGAAAAACTTTTTCGAAATTTCCTCATCGTTGAGCTGTTGGATGTCGGCGATGTCGTCGTTTCTCTCATTTCCGTCTGTACTTCATTGGTTTTTGCTATGCTCAGTTTCTCCATGAATTCGGATGCGTTGAGCGACACATCGCCATGATGCGACCAGGGTCGGCTATTTTTGTTTGTTATTCAATCATTTCAAAATCGAAAAACTCTAAATGAAATTTTAAAAATTTTGTTTTATACCTCGCAAGATCCCAGGCGGAATGACTTCGATTAACATGATCATCCCCATCTTCGATGAAAACAGGTGACGAAGTCGATTTGAAGCGGCGGGCCGTCCGCGTAATCGACGCGCTTCCGGCAGGCCGTCTAGCTGCAGCGGTCAGCGCAACGTTTGAGGCAGTGCTGGGCCCGGATGGCGGTAAACTTGTATTCGCCACATTTGTTGAAGTCTACAGCATCAACGCAACATACCAGTAATAATAATTATAATCAACAAAAAAAAAAAAAACAACTCCTTAATAAATGGGATATTTAAGTCTCTCTCCGATCGACTTTTCGGAGGGGAGTTAAAACGCGTGTCACGCTATTTCAGCATCCCAAAGTCATTAAAAAGCCATCATCTAACGCAATTATGATGTCCCACATTGTAAGCTACAGCCTCCTTTGCCTCGGGGAAGATGGATAGAAAAGCAAGTCGAATTATAGTCATGCGTGTTGTTTCTTTTTTGCTTACCTCGCAATGATGGTGGGAAGAAGAAGCGGTCGTTTGCGAAATCGTGACACGGTTCCCCTCGGTTCTCCTCCAAGGAAACCGGACGCTAAATAACAAAATAGGAAAAAAAAAAAAATACATATACAGCATACATAAATAAAATTCAATTAGGGAAAAGCGAAAAGAATATAAATTCCCATGGCTATGAACAGGAAGGAAATATGACTCATTTTGAGGATGTTTATTGTATGCGAAAACTCCTTGTTCGGAGTCTTTTTATACGGAAAGAAAAAATTCAAAATAAGCCAGGTTCGTTTAATCCATTTAACCTCGAGAAAACGCGGCAAAAGGACCTTGATCAATCAAAAATGTTTACACACGCTTCGTCACAACAAAAAAGTAGCGATGACGACAGTGGGTTAAACGTAAAACGTTACACTTGCGCTTACAATGACAGGCTCAAGGCTGTAAACGAGTCGGCCCGTAAAGTGGCGCTGCGAGCGGCGACATCATTCTCTTCTTCTCGGATAGAATCCAATTTGTTCGAATTATTCACTTGTCCAGTCAAATCACTGTCGCAAGCGTAGCTATGTCGCCATGTGTCCGGCTGACGCACGAGGCTGGACACTGAAGGCGATTTGCGTGGCGAAAGAGACAAGAATCCACCGCTAAAACAGATGGATTGTCTATCCGTTTGAGCCACCTGCCGAGCATCGGCTACACTCCAGCGTTGGCGGCTATGACCAGCGCTGCTTTTAATCGGTCTGCGAACCACACTTTCGCCAGTCATCGCATCCATTGCTCAACTGGATAACCCCTACGAATTTTTCTTCCCCCGCAAAGAGACTGTCGGTCAATCCACCATTTTCCGTTTTTAATGCATTTCGGCTAAACTAATGCACAGGCACGCCCCGTTCCTTTTCCAATGATCGACAACCGACACACAGGTGAAATCCGAACAAATGTTACTAATCAACTGACGAACGATAAAAAAAACTTCAGACTTTAAAACTAATAAAAAAGAAGAAAAAAAAAAAAAGCGAACAAAAATCTTATCGACATTCGCCGTCGTCATGGAGACGGCGGGATTCCATCGGACTCGAACACTAGCCCTTCCCAGTGAAAGCGACATAACTGGCTTTTGTTTTTAAAACAACGTTCACTTTCTGCATTTTGTTTTGAAAACTGTCAAGTTTGCTGGTCCAAGGTCGCTTCGGTTGGGGGAAAGTTTTGTCCAGCATTTTTTTTTTTTTTGTTCTCCGAAATGCAGACGAAATTAAAACCTCTAGGTGGATTTCCCACAAGGCATTAATGAGAGTTTCGGAATTGCGTTCCAGCTAACGGCTCAACAAAAAAAAATAATAAAAAAAAATAAACGGGGAATCCGTGGGAACCTAACGAAAAAGATGAGTTTTTACTGGTAAATTTTATTCGTTTACCTGGGTAAGGCCGCTTTTAATCCGATTAGTCCGTACTTGTTGGCAAGGAAAGATTTTGGTAGCGAGAGAGAACGTTGTGGATTTTCAACGAATTTATCGGGCGTTGGCTGCTGGTCGGTTATGAGAATGTCGCGTTCCAGGAGCTCCATCAATTCAACATCTGCCACAACGGTAGGTGTGTTTAGGTAACGAGTAGATCCCCGAATACTGCGCCGTTCACACTCTAATCGCGCCAACATTTCGTTGCTTTCCGCCGCCGGAATGCTCACCGCCGCCCACTCTTGTGACGCTCCGTGCGAGGAAGCGGGACGCTCCATCGGTTCACTATGACACTGCATCACAGGCTGTTGAACTGTTCCATGAACGAATTCCTGATCCAAGGAGAAATTTGAATTTAATCCAGTCGACCCGGTTGTACTGTGGCCTGCACTACTAGTCGCCACACTCTTGTCAGTCTGACTGAGCAACGAGTCGGTTACATTTTCCAGGTGGAGGTGGTCTAGCTCGTCAGGTAGTTGTGTTGTTGGTGGTGTTGGGGTTATTCTTGGGTCAGACAAAGAACCCTCCAGCCGACCTTGAGACCCCCTACATATTTCACCCCCGCCTGGAGCGGATACCGACCGACATTCCAATCCACCCTCATCCTCTTTCTTGTGAAGCAGCCCTCCGGCTGTGTTGTTGCCTTTCTTCCTCGACACGCTTCCACGATCGGCTGTCGTTGTTGTGCACGGTGTTTTATGAGCTATCCGCACCGCCATCGATTTCGTGGCCGCAACGGGACGCAAAACATTTTTCATCCGTCCGTTATTCTGTTGAGGCGCCACGACCATGACACGATTGGACGTTTTGATACTGTAACTACTTACTACACTGGCACTCGTCGTATTCTCTGTTGTTGTTGCTGTTGTTGCTGTTGTTGCTGTTGTTGCAGCACTGATCACTTTTGTTCGAACTGTCCCCTCCGGAAGCGACCGTGTACTACGGCAATCTGCTCGTCTACTGACGGTCGACGTAGCCACGGGCAATTTGGATTTGATGGCTGCCGGTTTCTGGACGGAAACGGGAGTGCAAGTCGTGATAGCACGAGCACTTGGGGTTTGTTGTCCAACACGACGACCTACTTGGTTGGCTGCCAGTTTAGCAGACACAATACTTCCGGGCGGAAGAAGTCGACTCGTCGGTTTGCCGATTGCTATTAAACTACTGTTACTACTTTGACTACTGGAAGTGCTTCTGTTACGGCCGATTTGACTCAAATCCAATGACGAATCGTTAGGATCCATCATGACGGAAGAGTCCGGCGACCGTCCGACGTTAGCGTTGACTCGAAGCTGAGTGATAGTATTGAGCCGAGGGATTTTCGAAGATGTTGATCGGCTTGTTTTTGTGGCAAGTCCGACCGCAATGGGGTTAGTAGGACCTGAGCGTCGTTGTTGTAATGCGGCTTTCATGACGGACGGGCGTCGCTCAATGACGTCCGGTCGGTTTCTCCGCTCTGGATTCAGCCTCTCGTTCCACTCGCCATCTCGGCTGTGTCCGTAAACAATCAAATAAAATAGAAAAGAAAAATACGCTTAATCATTTTATATCACTGAAAGGCAAAGCAGGAATTGAGGTTAACAACATCACGGGTAAACTAATGCATGCGCTTTCCTCCACTTGTTTTTCCGCAACACACTCGTTTCTCAATTGGCCTCGACCACATACCATTTTTTCTACCAGAATAATTTGATTAAAGAGGTTCTCGTCCCAGCAATGTCACACATAAAAATCCGTCCCTTTGTGCTTTTCTAGTTTGGCTTTGCTCAAAATGGTGCTACACTCAAATCATGCAACTTTCCACATACCTGGCATTTAGCAATCCTTTTTTTTGCAAAAAAAAAAAAAAAAAGGCCACGGGATTCTCACATGCACGATATTCGTTTTCGATCGAATTTGTTTTTCTATAAACCAATCACATACCTGCAGGACGTAGTGACGATTGGCGACGAGCAATCAGTGGCTATCCGAGTGGAGTGATCCGGAAGAACGGTTCTTGACGAATCTTTGCTATTCAGGAGCCGTGTGTTTCCGACTAAAGGCGATGTTTCTCTGCTGCGATAAATCCCGCAGCCCGCCACCTTGGCGCCGACGACGGCAACGTCATTGGTTGCCTTGAATGTTATTTCAACAGGAACAAAAAGAGAAAATCGACACGTCAAGGCCCTTTTTGTTTTTCTGTTTTTTTTTTTCCAATAAAACTAATGGCATGTTCCTGTAATTAATGAACCTACGTACCTGCATTCCACACCGCTTGAACGATCCGGTCCGGATCCTTTTTTGGATCGTGGTTTGACTGTTAGCCGACATCCCTTGGTAAAAGAAGAGAAGACAACAACACAAATTTATCTTGCAAAAAAGAAAAAAAAAATCACTTTTACTGCATAGCTGACTGATTTATAGACGTCTGTAGCCTTCTGGGACTGACTCACGAGCCATAACGGCCTAATAAGGATTAAAGACGGCTGGCTTCATTCCATATGCAAATCATCAAGCCCTTCACAGAACTCAAGGGCGTTCGGTGTCTTTTTTCAAACTGCGCGGGCGACAAGGGCGCCTCGTTTTCTGTTTTATTTTTTTTTGAAAAATTATTTACCTAATACCAGCAGATTGAAAAGATGGACACGAAAGTATGTCAAGCCACCTAGAAATATGCACAAGTGTCTTCCATCTTTAACATTTCATATTGTTCAATTGATCGCAAAAAGCTGCCGACCATTCCGCGCGTAGATAAAACAACGTCAAGCGAAAAGACATTCCTTTCATTTTAACAGCCAATCTTTTTCAACTCCTTTTTGGTAACAAGCGCCCCCAATAGCGATATTATTGCGTCTCGCACGCTATAAAAGGACGGACAAAACAGGAAGAAGGTTTCTCCTCTAATCAGCTAAGGACAAAACCGACAAATTCATCAACAACGAGACACGCAAATAACTTTTTCCTCATTCAAATTTTTCGGTTTAGGACCGGTTCGCTTTTTCTCAGTGTCCATCTACATGAAAATCAGATTCCCAATCCAGCCTCTCGGTCAAACGAAAATAACCTTAGCGGTACAGACGATTTACCTTGGGGCGGATAAAACATTAGCCAACAAGTAAATTGGTGCACCAGGAGAAGAACATCCCAACAAAAGGCTACTAAGGGTAGGAAACGACGTGCAACTACGCCAGATAGAACTCGAAATATTTTACGTTCAACAACGTCCCCAACTCAGCGTGAATCTTCTAAAAATATTTACTATTCGGAGTGTTGATTGTACTACGACGCTCGGCAATTCGTTTAAAATCGATCGCCTACGGCACCTCAACTATTCAGACCGGGAAGGCCATTCGTGTGTGGTTGTTGGGCGAAAAAACGGACAACACTATAAAAGGTCAACCTGAGCAAAACGCCCTCAATTCGAAATGGCCGCCTTTATATAAAGTTAACGTGAATTACCTGTCAAACCGACTCGGAAGATTCTTAAAATCCAACAGCGTGCGAGAAACGGGACGTTCCACTAAGATAAGACCGAGCCGCACTGGTCACACCCGGAAGAAAAACGGAGGGTGAGCAATAATAACAACAACAACAAAAAAAAGGAACGAAAAAGAAACGGTTTAAAACTTCATTCAATTCTTGCACGAAATGCTAGCGGCCTTGTGAAGACAACCGGTTGGTGCGCACGACTAAAAGCTTCTATCCCGTAACCGCCACACTTATACGTGAGTTTCTCCCTGGCGGCCGTCCCCCGAATACACCTGCCTGGTTTTCCGCCTGAAGTGTTTTAATGTAATCCACCTATTCATCAATGATACGGAGAAGAAAGAAATACAAGTACTGGATTTTTTCTTCTGATTTTTATGACTTTGAGAGTGATAGAATCTGACATCTTAGATGAATCATTATCGAAAATAGTCAATTGTTTCATGTCTTCTTTTTCTTTGGAGCCGATTCTGTATTCTTATTTTTCACGGCCCTTTTATGTTGCTTATTTTCGTTAGGCCGGATTTGTTTGATCTTAGGGTACCGAAGTAGTTTGGCGGAGGGCAATTTAGGAGAAGGTTCGACTCCTAAAGAAATGTAATCTGCTGCAATAGACGAAGTATCATCCATCTGGTTGTTTGTTCTCAAAGGATTTTTGTTTATCCCTGGTATGAAGCGGCAACCATGGTCAGACTTTTTTAAATAAAACTGTTCGCTGGAGCCGGTAACGGGCAAGATTTCCCTCCGGTTATGATTTTCCTCATTTCTTTCTAGTTGCACCACCACGTCAGCATTTGACTCAGCAGACGCCCCAAAACTTATTTGTGAAACTGTCAGTCCACAGCTTTGATAGATATGCATATTTTTCTCGTAAAAGTCATTTAGTGGGCTTGTTGTCTCCCTGGCTGATAACTTGATAAATATGGATGTTGATGTTAATCTGAGGTATCTATCTATACATATCCAAATCACATATTTTACCTTTAAAGCCATGGTCAAACATCTTGGAATATTCAGAAGATTCTTAACTGCTGCACTGAAGTTCTTAATGGCAAAGAGAGGGATATCATTGTTTCGGCAAAGAGGAGCTAGCAATCTTGTCAATAAGGGTGGATCTGGCGTTTTCTCACAAAAGACTATACAGGTTTGTCCTTTCCCTGCAGCCCTTACTACATCTCGAAACCCAATCAACAAATCAGACCTAGCAAACAATATTCATTAAAAAAAATAATGTTCTCATAATAAGTACTTTATGAAAAATCTGACATACATTTTTAATTTACTCTCCTCAACATCTTCCTTGGCTTTTTCTTTTTCTTTCTTTCGCCAGACAGCTCTTTCTTCTTTAGGCATGGCAATAAATGTGGCCTTGCATGTGTGAACATTATTTGCTCTAACTGGGGAAAGGTATCTTAAAAACAAAAAATTTGTCAGAATATCAGAAGTTTTAACATATTCTAGAAAACTGTCACATTACTTGGTCAGCAGTGTTTTCACTTCCTCCTCCTTTTCTGCTCCTATTCGCGGCCTACAGTAGAATTTGTGTGCGGAAAAACTTTTACTTTACCAATTGGACGGTAAAACCAGATTTTAAAAAATTATTACCAGTCCAGATCCAAAGGGGAATCTAAAGTGTTTAGTAACACTTTCCTTTTCTGAACTTTGGATGTACCACTAATAGATTTTTTTTGCTGTGCTGCTGTCAGAACAGGAGCCGAAACCTTCATAGGTTCCATCACTTTTTTAAGCAAATTTTAGTATTTCAGCTTAATTTGTTTAATTTGTTATACTCAATAAGGAAAAATCTTTAGTCAACAAGTGAAAACGGGCCAGGATAAAATGCGGACGCGGACCGCGGACTGCGGACAGAAGAAACTGCGGACTTTCACCTGCGGACTGGCCCAAAATTTTTGACAGCAGTCCGCAGTTTCTCCACAGGGTAGCTGTCCGCAGTCCGCGTATTATACGGGGATACAGCATTCCATATAGACATGTCTATGCGTTGGTAAGGCAGAAAATTGGTAAGTAAAGTCTTCATTTCATAATGGTATTTAACATTAAAATTTCCTAATATATATAGCAGCAAAATTTGACTTGTTTTTACAGGACAAGACAGATCAACCTTATTTTTGTCATGCATTGGCTGTTGTTCGATTACTGTTGCTTTTTAAAAATATGTATGCATGATGCAACAATTCCAATGAATAAAAATAAAAATGCGCACAGCTCTTAGCAGCTGACTATTTTATTTATTTTTTTCCTATAGGCCAAATCCATTATATTTTATTTTCTTTTATGCACAACTAAGAATTTGAATTAGACAACCGTAGCGCAGTTAATTCTTCTTTCAGAAGGCGGCAATGTGGTACCAAACTTTGCAAAGAATGGTGCCACAAGGAATGTCTTCCAAAAGAACAGCATTATGCCTTTCAGGAGTTCTTAAAAACCCCTTGGAAATACCCCAAATCCTTTTAAGTTTATTACATGTTTTATTTGCATTGTTGTACCAAGAGTTTACCTAGTTAAGAAGTAACCATGTTATATAAACTGTCCTTTACTTTCATATTTTGAATAATGCATATGTTGACTTTTAAATACTATTTTTAGTTTGAAATTTAATATCAGATATGGGCATGGAGTCCGCAGATACCAGTCCGCAGTTTATCCTGTCCGGTCCGCACTTTCAATCGCTCCATGTACGAAACGGTCCGCATTTTATCCCTAAGTCCACGAAAAATCTGTCAAAAAATTTTGGGCCAGTCCGCAGGTGAAAGTCCGCAGTTTCTCCTGTCCGCAGTCCGCGGTCCGCGTCCGCATTTTATCCTGGCCCAGTGAAAACTTCAGCTCTACCCCAAACACACGTGTTTCATTCAATTTGCAGCTGCCACCTATCGGGAACCACGATAAAGTATTTAATGAAATTTTTTTTTTTTGAAAAATAATGGAAATTAATATCAGCATGGGTGTCAGTTACGAAATTGGCGTTAGATCACATCCATCGTAATCCTCCATTCACCTGTGTTTTGTACATACATGCAATATGTACTAAAACAAAACAAACAAAAAATATGTGCATAGTAGTGGCAGGGTGAAAACTGCTTGCCATTTTCTGTAGTGAAAAAGCTCTGGACGACTTCATCATGCCGTTGAATAGACATAGCCAAGTAAATCATCTTTTATTCTTTTGCATCTGGAATTCTTGTTATGGTCAATAATAGAGTTGGCTAACGTCCGAAGTTGCCAGTTCGATTAATTGTGAAAAAAAAATTGGACACAAACTAGTAACAGTTTTTGCATGGCGGCTTACGGAGTTTCGCCCGTTGTAGTTTTAGTTTTAATTTTTTCCATTGAAATTATCTTTCTTTCCATTCATAATTGGATCACGAAATTCCTTCGTTATCAGGTAATCTTGTAATTTTTATTTGACCTCGATATAGACTGTACTTTATTTATTACAAGATTCCTTCGGTAATGTCCTTCGGGCAATTTTTTTGAAAAAAAAATTGTCTATAGACATGTAACGTGGGCCAAAGATAAACAGATTTTGGATCCAAGATTTCTAAATTTCAATCAATTTATAGTGTTCATCTGCTGTAGTCTACTGTCCGGAATTAGCAACACGGGAGCTTATGTAAAAAAATTAAAATGCAATAACGAATTTGAAGAATTTTATACAAAAAATGTACTACCGAATGCAATAGTTTTTTTTAATACACTTCTGGGAATCTAACCATATCAATATTGGCTAGGATAATGTAAGTTTAAGACCTATTAAGCGACTTAAACAAATTTTCCAAAAATTAGAAAAACAATGACATTTGAAGAAAAAATGTTTTGAGTATTGAACAATTAAACTTAATGATGCCAGCGCAACACCTTACCACTACGCTGTTATTGACATAATGCGACTAGTATGAATAGCAGTTTAATTTTACATCATCTGCAGCAGTATACTGTCCGGAATTAGCAACACGGGGACTTATGTAAAAAAAATGAGAATGCAATCGTGAATTAGATGAAGATTTTTCCTCAAAAAAGACAACAAATTGAATTGTCTTGTAAAAGCAATTTCAGGGAATGTAACCAGTGTATCGTATTTGAAAAAAAACGAGTATTTTAAAAATACAAATACTATATTTTAAAATACTCGTCCTTCAAAATACATTTTTTCTCCCAAAACCTCAAATACCAAATAAAATAAAATACAAATACAAATACAAATACAAAATACTTTTTTCCTTTATGGAGCAGTTGGACATCCTACGTTGCGCATTCTCCGCAAATGCGAAAATCAAATTTGTGTCCAATCTGTGGTACGCTGTCTACAGCGTCTTATGGGAAAACCAACCATTTCACTTTTAAAATATTGTTTTCTTCTCTATAACTATGTTTTACCTCACTGTTGTACCTAACAGTGGACAAATGGATAGATCTAATCAATAGCTATCCATTCTTGTAATTTTTTTCAAATATAGAGCTTATGGTTTACCGATTATAATTCATTCAGTCCACGATCCGTCAAACCACACCGACAAAAATATCCAATCGGTTTACCACTCGGTTAGGTATTTTTTAAGTAAAAATTTTACGGAAGTGGATAGCCCCCATCATCGGCTATCCATTTCTGTAAAATTTGTTTATTTAGACCTAATATGGTTACCTATAACGCTATTTTAATTTTGTGTACTGGGATAGAGGGATTACCCGAGACACGTTAAACCGCACCGACCTACCTACCTGAAAAATAGCTGATCGGTCATTACTCGGGTAGGTGCTTATCAAGCGGTTTTCTTTCGTTTAAAATACCCACTTTAAAAGATATGGCCCAGCCTTAACTTAAAATGGGTGAGCAAGTGAAGGAAAATAAATAAAACTATGATGTATTGCAAAAAACAAGTCAAATAGGGTACACAGTAATGATATCGGGTTTTGAAACCGGTTCCACTACCCGAATGCCCATGAGTGGAAATTCACAATTATTATAGTAATTTTAATGAAATTATACCATTAATTAATTAAGTAATATTCTAATAAATGAAAACAAAATTATAAGGTTAAAAGGCATTGTATTAAGGAAAGGAAACAGAAAGAAAAATAAACAATAATCATAAATAATAACAAACACAAAACAAAAAAATAACGGCTCGGGGTTTTGTGTTTTTGCCTGACAGGGTTCAGGTCCCTGAACGAGATGGAGTTGCAACTGAATGCGAAAGGCAAGTTGCGCTAGTAAAGCGAATTGAGCTGCCTATCTCTTGCTGCAAATTGTGGCCAGGGACCTGAACCCTATCAGGAGTTGTCGTCATGTTTTGCCTGACAGCGTTCAGGTCCCTGAACGAGATGGAGTTGAGTTACTTTCGATTCATACACTGTTGCCAATTTACAAACTTCAAATCTTTGAAAAAAAAGTATTTTGTATTTGTATTTGTATTTTATTCACTTTCAGCGTAAACGACCAATACAAATACAAATACTTTAAATAAGAAACAGCCCAAATACAAATACCGAATAAAATACGTATTTTAAGTATTTTATTTTAAAATAATTTTATTTTAATACCCAAATACGATACACTGAATGTAACCATATAAATATTACTTAGGATAGTTTAAGTTTAAGACATACTAAGCGACTTAAAAATTTAACAAAATATACGCATAAAAAGGAAAAAACTAAATCAATTTTGCGTTTTAAAGAGTATTGATCCATTGATCTTGGTGTTATGAGCCCAACACCTTACCGCTGAGCTATAACACACATACATGTGGATATAGCATCTAAAATTAGTTATCTTGTCGCCGCTGTGTAACTTTCTTCTTCATAGTCTCCGTTCTGGCAGCATGTTTACTACTGCAATATAAAAAAATATATAAAAATCTACTGCTTAAAACATTTTGTTAAAGAAAACACTTACTGTTTAGTGACTGTTATACAGCCTTCTGCACTGACTGCAATGCATTGACAGTTGTAAGGTTACGCAAACAAAATCAAATTCACTGCCTAGGATTCGGCAACCAGCTAGGTAACAATTACGCAAATTAATTTTTTAAAACTGTAATAGAATCAAATGAAAAAGCTACTATACCACGTACCAAATTTTGACAGAATTTTGTACAAAATTTGGGGACGATTGGTCATTCAGGGAAGAAACGTATATGGAAATACATAATGGACATTAAACCTTCTGAGATCTACTACTACTACCCTACCCCCTATACCCCACACCCTAAAATTGTTAGAGTCCTTCAGTATATATACATATATACCCTCAGGGATAAATTTTTTTGTAGACGTGTTTACTTTCTGTAGCAGACAAAAACTGGCGGGCTCCCTTATCAGCCCGCCAGTTTTCTCTACAACATCCATTTTTGTCTGCTACAGAAAGTAAACACGTCTACAAAAAAATTAATAATAAATAAAGTACAGTCTACATCGAGGTCAAATAAAAATTACAAGATTACCTGATAACGAAGGAATTTCGTGATCCAATTATGAATGGAAAGAAAGATAATTTCAATGGAAAAAATTAAAACTAAAACTACAACGGGCGAAACTCCGTAAGCCGCCATGCAAAAACTGTTACTAGTTTGTGTCCAATTTTTTTTTCACAATTAATCGAACTGGCAACTTCGGACGTTAGCCAACTCTATAGGCGATGTTAATGTAATAAAGAAAATTCGCATTTCATAAGTGACACACAGTGAATATTTTTCACCATTGTAATTTGTTAACGGAAATACATTTCGTAATTACATGTTAGAGTTCTCAGTGAAATACAGTTAGATTTAGTCTACACGTAAGTAAATGAAGCATACTATTGCTAGAAAGTCCGTCGATTTAAATTCATATCGTGTTTTTTCCTGTTTCGATTCGCTACTAGTAAGCTATCTATCAATACGCATTAGCCTGTTATATGACATTTCATGCCGTTTACACGGTACAGAATAAATCAATCGTAAAGAATGCTTTAGCTAAGTTGCTTCACTCGTCCCTTGGTGGCGCTAAATACCATGATGGCGTACAAGTATACCCAAAAGCTGGGAATCAACAAGGGAGGCACACACGTCAACTGACCAGTGGAATTTCAAATTTATTATCACATCTCAGCATTATCTACTAAAGTTTCTTTGGAAGCCAGTTTAACCCTTTGTCATTCATATTTAAAATCTCAACCTCGCAGTTGTTATTTTTTTTTCATATCCACCCGGCTTCTTGAGTGATGATGACACATCCTTTCCATTGCTAGCCGCGTCTAATTACTATCGTGGATCCGCACACAAGAAGGATCTTTCTAATTTTATTATCAGGCGTATAAAATGTCTTCGGGACGCCCTATTAAATGTGTGGTCGTTGGAGACGGTACTGTTGGCAAAACTTGTATGTTGATTTCATACACAACTGATTCCTTCCCAGGAGAATATGTGCCTACTGTGTAAGTGCATCTGTGGTTCTATATTATTGAATTGATTCTACATATTTTACAATGTCAATCCTCAGATTTGACAACTATTCTGCACCGATGGTTTGTGATAGCATTCCGGTGAGTATCAATACAATATATTTCAGCCAAAACAACTGAATTAAGTATTTTTTGGTTTATTATTATCATTACACATATATTATTTCTTCTTCTCAATTCTAGGTCAGCCTTGGCCTGTGGGACACAGCAGGTCAGGAAGATTATGATCGTTTAAGACCACTTTCTTACCCACAGGTGGATAAGTTTCTGTCCAACTAATTATTTATTGCTAATTTCTGTGTTTGATTTTTGGCTCTCCACAGACTGATGTATTCCTTATATGCTTCAGTGTTGTCAGCCCTTCTTCATTTGAGAATGTTACATCAAAATGGTACCCTGAAATCAAGCATCATTGCCCAGATGCACCAGTTCTTTTGGTATTCCATATTGCCAGTTTCATCATTGAATGAAGGTTTTAATCAAAAAGCTATATCAGGTTGGAACGAAAATTGATCTCAGAGAGGATCGAGAAACTTTGGCTCTGTTAGCTGAACAAGGCCAGTCACCAATGAAAAGGGAACAAGGTCTGAAGTTAGCATCAAAAATTCGGGCTGTTAAATATTTGGAATGTTCAGCGTTGACCCAGAGGGGACTGAAACAGGTATTTTCGCCCTACGTAATATGTTACATATTTTACTTGTTTCTTTTTCTTTCGTGTAATTTAGGTATTTGATGAAGCTGTACGATCAGTCATCCGACCGGAACCTCAAAAAAGACGCCAAAGGAAGTGCACATTCTTGTAGAAAAAGGCTCGTCACACCAAATTCTGTTCTATGTTAGCGTTCTTGCTAAAAGCATACCACTGCACAACACGATCTTTTACTTGTCATGCTGTGCGATTCAGCTCCTTGATTCCTCCACTTCTCCAAATTCAAATATAGCAAAAAAATTCTATTTTGAATTTGGCAGAAATGATACCTGAAATCATGAATAATATTTTTCTCTTAAATTTTTTTTTCCACGAGTGGTATGACTGGATTTGTTTTCTTTATTTCCTGCGGACTATAAATTCCCATGTAGGAAATGTGGATAACTAATTTGTGTGTTGACAGAAATTGTAACATTTCAAGCCATACTTTGGGTTACGTCTATTTCTCACAATGATGAGGTTCTTCCAGCGTTCATCCCCCACCCCTCGTAATGGGGACGATTATTCTACGTTACATTTCACAACTTTGGCTTGCGATATTTTCAATCGTACTCAACTACTCAGACATCAGGACAGCTTCGGTTTACAGACTTGAGATGCATCTATTTCCTTTCATTTAACATTTTAAAACTTTTCGTTTATTTTTTGCTGCCTTCTAGTCACGCTATATTCTTTTGATGGCCCAAACTTGTTCACTCCACAGCTAGTGCTGTTGCAACTTCAACTCTTAAGGAATTTTAGCTCATCCAGTTGCTCCTAGCCATCAATACTTTTTTCTCGCTGGCATCCCGTCTTTCTTTTATTAACATAAAGCAACTGCTTCTTCAGTCCGAACACTCACAAATACAGACTAATTTTCTTTCTGTTTTTAAGTTTCTTCGTGTTTTGCCTATCCAAGCGTCCATTGTATCCATTTCCTTCTTCTTATTTCGCCTAGGAAGGAAGGTGGTTTTCGAAGTTCAATATTGTATCGGTCTACTGAATCATCCATAACAATACACTACTTTGCAATAGTAAAACGACATTCCTTATCTAATAACCAAATTTCATTAGAGATATCTATGTAACTACGTCCATATGCCAGTTGCCAATAGGGCTAGGCCACGAAATAAAAAAAAGCCCCCAAAAAAAAAAAAAAAAAAAAAAAACGGTTGATCAGGGCGGGCGGGTCTAGGGCTTTCCAGGAAAAGCAGATGCCATCTTCCAAGATTGTGAGTTAATTGCCACTGCATTAAAAGAAGGAGTGTCATTAGCCTAGTGAAAATAAATTATATTACTAGTTGTCGATAAATTCAATCTATCATGCTCGTAATCTCGTATTAACAATCACTTGCTTGTGATCGTGTTACGCACCCGATTAGACAATCCGAGCAAAACCGACGGGGCACGGAGCAAAAAAGACAGTAACCATTAACCAGGTCGACCCACCCTGAAAACAAAATGACCTGCCAGATCACCAGAATCTGACCTGATCAACACGGGGCAGAGTCCTAATTACCCGCTTGCCCCATTTACCACCAAATAAAGAAATAAAAAATCAATGGGGAATAGGGCTCGGCCCAGATCTTGATCAAATCGGGGACACCGCAAAAACTAACGGAAAAAAGAAAAAAGAGGATCGAAGACGTTCGGTGATTTTTGTTTTTGGTGCTGTACGGTGCTAGAACTGTGCTGCACCGAAAGCACCGCTTCAGCCATGGGGGTGTTCTTATAAGTGACCTTGTCTTTTGATAGGTCAACCAGAATCACGTGACTAGGGTCACATTTTGTTCTTGTTGGCCGCAGGGCAACTGCCAATTTAGATCACTATTGATTAATAATCGGGGAAGGCACCGAGCATCGAAATCACCGCACCGATAAAGATCATCCCCGCACCGAATCGACTAAAAAGTTCCCCGATTGGCGCGGGGCCGAGCGCTAGTGGAGGTACCAGGGTCCAGGCTCCAGGCTCCAGGGGTCTATCTAGGGCTCAGCCCCGGTTCTTGAAAACCCGGGTTACCCGCGGATCGTCACCAAAAATAGTCGCCCATGGGCGATCCGGGTAGGCTGGACGGATTTGATGGGCAAACTGGGTATACCCACCGCCATCTTGGGAAATGGCGGCTTGCAAAGCCCCAAGTTAAATTAAAAGGGAGGGTAGCAAAAAAAATTTTTTGTGGCGGGAAATTCAAAGGTCATCACTTGATTTCAGGGAAAAACTCGGGTAATCGGGTAGAAAATCGGGGATAACCGGGTTTTGAACCCGGGTAATGGAAACGGTTTTCAAAATTGTGTTACCCACATGGTACCCGGGTAGGTAGTGGGCACAAAGTCTTAGGAACCGTTACCCACCGGATCCAATTTTTTTGCCGAGAAGACCTACCCATTCGCCAAAATACCTACCCATTCGACACGGGGCCGAGCCCTAGGTCTATCCTCTATCGTCTATGACTCTTCAATGATGCAACAATATGGCAACATCAAACTTCTGTTTACTATTTACCATGCTCTATGCTTCTTGCTTTTTTATAATGAAGTTGTAAGTGCCGATTTACTGTTAAAATATGGATATGCTGGAGAAGGATGAATTTTTGAAGGTATATCGCAGCATAAATGCCCAGTTGAGAAAAAAGTTCGTAGGATTTAGACAAGAAGTTCGTAGGCCGAATGTTATAGATGCAGTTGATGGCTTTGGTGAGATTTTATTTAACTTGAATTACCCCATTTTTTATGTATTTCCAATTTGTATTATGTAGAAAATTTGGGTCGGAAACAGCTTGATCTTGGATTTACCGAGTTAAGTGCGGCATGCAGACTTGCAGCTGCCCAGTTGGAACGATCTGTCAGTATTAATGCTGTTTCAAACAATGGAACAAGACAAGGGGTCGAGTACAATAATTTATATGTGGAATCAGCACGAACTTTCTGTTTCACCAACCAACAACTTGTCATATATGAATGCTATGAAGGGGCTATTGGCAGTACAAATGATACATGCTTGGCATGGTTTACTTCAATGGAAGCAGGGCAAACAGCTCTCTGTCTGAATGATTACCCAAATGCCATTAGCTTCTTCACTAAAGCTTTCAAATTATCTCAAAATGAAATAGAGAAAAACCTTTCTGGTATGTCAGCTTTTTGAACTGGGTGAGGGGATTGTCAGAAAAACTAATAGATAGCTCTGCATTTCAGGAGACTGTTTGATTTCATCCTTCATTCACCAGGGATCTTTCAGAGAAGCATTAAAAATTCTTGCTGCTATTAAACCAAACCAAGAGAATATGATAACACAAATTCTTTTAGCATTGAATCTCCAAAGGTGTGGAGACTTTCAACTGGACCAGATTCTACCTGCTACCATCCAGAATCCAGAAGACTGCATACAACCTCAGTCCCTGCAATATGCAATTGAGGCATTAAAATTAGGGGAATTGGATGAAACCTCAGCTCAAGAGATCTGGTCATACTTAAATCTTGATCAACAACAACTTCTGCTCTGCTTGTCAAATCTGATGTAACAGAAAATGCAAGCAGAATTCTATTGAAAGTCATACATTTACTTGTCATACAAAACTGTTGGTGGCAATGGTGGAAAATCACAATTCAAGTCGTACATGGTTTTCCTGGTCTCCAAATGTTTGGCTTTGTTATACTTGTCTTCAAGATCTTTGAGAGTCATATTTGGTCTGGTGTTGACAATACTCTGTTTGCTTTTGCGTTTCTGTGATTTTTCTGTGTCTTTTAAAACATTATTTACATGAACAGAATTGGATTTGGAACCATTTTTAGTAGACGAATTTTGAAGTAACAAATGTCCTCGGCCTTTGCCTCTGGCTGGCCTCTCGCTTGGAAAATCAGTCTGCAGTACCATCCCTTTAGGTAAAATGATTTGGTTGACAGGTAGTCTTGGTCGCCCTCGACCCCAAACTTGGAAGCATTCAGTGCTCTGGAAAGGCTTGTCATTTTCCCCAAAGTTGCAGATATCATTTAAATCATCAAGAGCATCCTCTGGAGATACCCAACGTTGTGAAGAGTCGTACGTTATTCTAGATTCCATCTGCAAAAATTACACGACCTATCTTGAATTAGAAAATGAACCATACTTTCAATTTTAAAGCATTTGCGAAAAGCACATATCTTTCCACTGTTTACCTTTGTCGCGCAGGAAAAAGTCGCAGTCTAACGTATGGATCTTCACTATGTTTACAACAATGGTTCCAACTAACGTGAAAGCTCGTCCAGGTAAATTACATTTCAATCCGACATCATGGTGTGTATAAGTAAATGTCAAAGATCTCCAACAGTGTACTATGAAGTAGGACGTCTGCTCTGATTGTATCTCAGAATCGCTCAGAATTCAGTAGTTTTGCAACACAGTCTTCACCCGTGAACGGATTCTGATCCAAGTACGTTATTCCATGAAAATGGATGCCGCGAGTGGTGACCAACGGATTCGTTTCCCTTCACTGATGGGCAAGTAATCGCGCCACCTTTCCTCCGTACATGTGAGTATAATAGTTCGAAGGCGCTCAGATTTGAATCCATTCACGGAAGTATAAAGTCATGTTTCCTTTTTTCAGAGTTTGAATGTTGAATTTCCGTTCACGGATTGTATTTCAATTTTCAGTGTAAAATTAGTATTACAAGTATTACAATGTTTACAGGATTTGTTTCCGTTTACGGATTGTTTACCTTATTTATACATGTGCCTAATTCTTAATTTTCATTAACCACTTAAAACTACTTAATTAATATTGATTGAATTGTTGTTTTATCCAACAGTTGGTTTTCTTTTGGATTAAAATGCTTTTATCGGAAGAGCTTAAGGCAATAAAACAGATTTGCAGTACAACAGTTTTACGTGTATTAATTAATATTTAAGTTTTGCATGATTAGCAACAAGAAATTTGAAGAACTGAATGACTGAACTGATAATTACTGAAATAATGCCATTTAGTGTTATTTATTTATATTGAATTAGAAATTATTAATAATCAATAATAGTTAAGTGATTTACGTTTAGTTTTCAATGGAAAAAGACGAAATTTTAACTGGCGCCAAAAAATGATGGCCGCTGTCGTGCTCTTTCACGATTGGTTCATACATATTTGCTGATTCCTAATCTAAAACTATGTTTAATGACGTTTTTCTAAGTGTCGTCGTGTTCCTCGTGATAAGAGGATCACGAAAAATACATTGTATATTAGTTTAAGTGAAGAAAATTATCCGAACGGTGTACGAAAAGTTGGGTGTGTATCTACGTCATCCCCCCTCCTCCTCCAAAGTTGGCAAAATTGAATAATTTATTGTATCCAAACGAAAGGTGCCATCATTATGAATTTTATGGCAAACGATAGCTCCCATTCCTTCTTATTCTTATCTACACTCCTTGACTTTGCGATTAATGTTCTCACGACCAATTTTTCCTAATGGATCAAATTATTATTAGCAACCAATTGACAGGTAAACACGGTGAATCAATTTAATGTTGTTAAACGTTATTGGAATATTTATTACAATCGTCAAATCAATCGGATTCAGCCAAAATGTCATCAAAAAATGTGGTTACATCATCGATAGGTAAACCTCAAGTTTTATGACAATAAGGTAAGAGTCACAATGTAAATAACGTGCGCAATTGAATAAAGAGGTGTCAATCAAAAATGGGCTTTTTACTAGTCAGTAGTCACACAGGTCGAATATCATTTCATAATTAATTGTAAGGGGACAAACATTAAAAAATATTACCTTGTCGCTTAATTTGTCTATGTCTATCTGTTCATATTTAACTTTTGCTAATTTCAAGCGCATGTCTTTTAGTTCAGCTTTCAGTTTCTACAATTAATGTTAATTTTATGTTAAGCCCTTACATATTTAATAGTTTTGTTTAATGTATGTTAAAACTACCATATTTTCTTCTTTTTTCTTCTTTAATTGAAACTTAAGTTGGGCTTCACGTTTGGCCTTTGCAACGATTTTTCGGGATAGTTGTTTCATGCTCAAAAATGTGTGGTTGATTTTGGTGTGCAGTTTAATTTTCTTGTGTCTGTTAAACTGCATTTGTAAAGCTTTCTTCAACATCTTGCAGAATTTGCAGTGCGTCATCTTGCCACATTCAGAAATTAGGAGGCTGCATCTAAATTAACAATTATAGTTATGGGTTTATATAATGCTAGTGATTAAATGTGACGTAAAAGAAAAAACATACTTATTCGATCTCCAAATTCCATGCAGCAGCTGACCATTTCGAACCAAGTTTTCTGTAGTTGGGTATTTTAAAGGATCGTGGACGATGCCAGGACATATTCTTGCATTGTGAAGATTTAACAAAACTTCTTCAATTTGTGCTAGTGATGTAAAAGTGTTGGTATTCTCTTCAATATCTGTAAGCTCTCGATTTATGATTGTTTTGGTGTAACAGCGTCTATTGAAATCAACGGAAAGCAATTTTTGAATTGCAACACTTTGTTTTTTTTCTTCAATGTTAAAGAAATTAAGCAATCCGTCTTCTAGGGATCCAATTCTCCAAGTTGTTGAGGGTAGCTTGATATTTCGAATGTCATTAGGTGAAAATGTTGAGTTTTCATTTTCCTTGACAGCCTCTAGAACTGACATATTACCTGTGACATTACACAAAGCTGCAACCTCAATGACTTCATTATTTATGTCTTCATAAACTGTAACAGGACCTTCTGTAGGTGTATCTTTTGTTTGTGTATTGCAAACTTTAGTCTTAGTAACAGCATTAGCTTTTACTTTTTTAACAGCACGTGTAATTTGAGAAGGGAAATGTCCATGATAATTGCTTATGTTACCAATTGGTTTTCTTGCGAGAGGTGGTTTTCTCTTTTTCACTGGATTCTCTTCGGTTGACACTAAAAACATTGTACACAGGTATTATGAAAAAAGTGAAATGTAAAACAATATAGATTCTTGTAACTTACCTGGAAAGATTTGTGGAAAAGCTCCACTTTTCAATTTCCACCTTTTCCATTCAACTCGATGGATTGAACCATTAATAACTGTTTCAGAATATTTGTTGATATCATGGTCTAGAAAGTGCTCATCACACACATATGATGAAATCTTTAACTCCTTTCCATTGTTTGGGATATTCTTTACCCATACGTTCCTCAATACCTCATCTTTTGGTGGTTGAAAAAAAACTACTTTTTTCGGGTTGTCATTTGCACGCTTGGCACAAATCTTTTTTTTCCCATTCTGACAGCCAATTATGAAGCAATATATCATCTCCACACTAGCATAAATTAGTATTCGTAAAGTGGTGTAAGGTAAAAATAATATGGTAAAAGTCTACTTTACCCGACCAAATTAACTTAACTAACATAACTTAACTTAACTATACTTAAGTAACTAAACGGGACCAAGCCCGAGCTATGCGAGGCAAAATAGGGGTTTTGGGTGGGTAAAGTAATGTAATAGTAAAGTAATAAAGTAAAATAGCAAACTAAAATAACTTAACTTAACTATACTTAAGTAACTAAGCGGGACCAAGCCCGAGCTATGCGAGGCAAAATAGGGGTTTTGGGTGGGTAAAGTAATGTAATAGTAAAGTAATTAAGTAAAATAGTAAAGTAAAGTAAAGTCATAAAGTAAAATAGTAAAGTAAAGTAAAGTAATAAAGTAAAATAGTAAAGTAAAGTAAAGTAATAAAGTAAAATAGAAAAGTAAAGTAAAATAATTAAGTTAAACACTCTAAATATTAAGTAAAATTAACACATTTAAGTTAAGTAAAAAGTAACATTTCTGCTAATCAGTAAGGTAAAGTAAATCTATTAAGTTACTAATAACTTTATAAAGTAATGTATAATTAAGTTAAGTAATTAAATTAGTCAAATAAATAATAAATAAAAAAAAATTACTCTAATAACACTACTCTATTACCAAAATATTAACAACGAACACTTAACTTTAAAAAAGTTATCCAATACACAGATGTATACACTACAAACTTTAAAAAATGAATGAAATACAAAGAATACAATATGTCGTCTGCTACATGAAATTATTCGTTATTGCATGTTATATTTTAAAATCTATATATATAAAATTTACACACAATAACTTCATTTTCAAATACTAAATTATAACTAAATTTATTTAAATAAATAACAAGCAAATAAATTCAATTAAGAATAATTCATAAAAACTAGCAATTACATAATAATACATATAAAGTCACAACACTGGAAAAACTATCTACTACTGTCATCTGATACAGATTCAAAAATTCAAAAATACAAATACAACTACAGTGGAGGCACTCTAAACATAGTCAAACAAACAAACAAATACAACTACAGACATGTAATCTACATTATTAATATTCTATTTTCTTTTCTAGGTGTTAGATACCTTTCAAGTATTGGTGGCTACTCAATTAGCTATGATGAGTTAACAGAATCTAGGGTTGCAAACACAAGTGTTTTCTGAGATTGTTTATAATTTGTCCAAAACAAGAAAGGTAAAACATAATAAATAATTCATTAGTTTAAATTGTATAAGTAATAAATACAAAATCAAATACGTATAACTGAGAACTATTTCATTAATAGATATACAACCATCAACATAATATCCACCATATAGATAATTACATTGTAGCCCATAGCAAAAAATTAAAAATTTAGTAGTGAAATCTACATTCATATTTGATTATACATTTCACAATTTTCACTTCATCAGTTGGCCTGTCATCTTTATCGGTTACAACAAACCCAATCCGTTTCACAACAGACATGCCATAGTAATTCTTTCTAAATATGGAGTGCATGCCATGAAGCTATTGTGTTGGGGCTATAATAAATTTTTAATTATACACTAATTACTATTTCTTACAATCACACACAAGTTCTCAATAACAAAGTGTTATAAAAAAACTTAGCTCCATTTGTGTTTAGCCCGCAGTTTGCCATGGATAGTATACCAGCACCTACAAATAATGAAACAATATAAATGAAGAATATGTGGTTCTATATTTATTCCGGAAATAACCTGTATTGTTTCATTCATCATGTAGTTCATCAAAGAAGTTCGCTCATATATAGTGAGATCACCACCTATTGCTTTTATAGTCAACACAATAAAACAATTATTTTGTCACCTTGAATCGTAACTCTCAGATGATGGGATGAAATTTTATGCCAGAATAACAATTCCAAAAAGCTGTGCAAAGTTTCTGCAGGTATTAGTGTCACGGTTCCAAAATAACTATATGAAAAGTTCTCCCATGCTGCAAAGATAACATCTGAATACCAAAACATGCATTATAAGATGATCATGTGAAATCTTAATCAGAGTTTAACAATAGTTTACCAACGTAGTTTGAAGTACTGAAAACGGTGTTGCCCAGAAGCAACAGGAATCGATGCCAACCTACAGAAAAAAACTATATTTAAGTTAGCAACATGGACAGGTAATTGAACATGGACCAAAATACCACTGTTAGTATTTTAATAAATTAAATCAAAGCATCCTTTGTGCACAGTAGTATGCATAGTATATTATGGAAAACACCCTGCGACGAGCATAAAATGCGGAACGAGGGCTGCAGAATACATTTGCATAGTTGGAACAACTAATATCATAGATCAATTTATAAATTTGTCAACATATTAATATTTTTTAAACAAAACAGTAATACCTTAAAGAGTATAGTATAACTCAACTCAAGTATAGTATAGTATAGTATAGTATAGTATAGTATAGTATAGTATGATGATGTAAAAAAATAGTATGTATAGTATAAAATAGTATGTATGAGTATAAAATGTCGTAATACTACTAAAGTAAATACTAGAATCACTTTATCAACTTAAAAACCAATTGAATAAACAGAATACTAAACATATAATAATAAATTTACATCCAACAACTAGATTTGAACCTAGATCCTTTTTCTTAATAATCCAATGCTATACCACTGAGCTAGCAGAGTAATGATTCCATTCAAATATTTTGCAATATCTATACACGTATTTAATCTATATTACCAATATTATATTGGCAACATTGCATTCCAACAGTTGGCAACATTGGAATTTACGCAGAACATTTATTCAGTTTACAAGTAGATACAGATCAGTTCAGTATACTTGCTTCTCTGAATTTAGTAAAAGTAAAGTAACAATAAAGTAAATTTGGTCGGGTAAAATAGACTTTATCCAATAATATAAAACAGAAGATACCTATTCACAATGCAATGAATGCATCACTTGACTGAAAGAAATAACTAACTGTGCTATTCACTTTAATATTCACTTAAGGCTTCGCACCCAATTTGGTTCTTCTCTCCGTATTGACTCAAGGTACAGCGTTTCACGATAGAAAAAAATATCAAGAAAACAAGGAGAAAATTGGATTTTTATAACGAAATTTTTATGCGTATATAAGGCTGGGCCAATACAGTTCAAATGAATAAGGGGATATAAAGAATTTTTGCTTATAATTAAGAAATAAAAATAAAACAATTGGCTATCTTAGTTTATTCACAAATCCCGGGTGTGTGAAGCATCTAATCAGTAGGGAAACGGAAAAATCCGCAAAAAAGTACGGCTTGCAGAGGCAGCGCCAACTTGCGGCAGGCACGAGCATGATTTTTGAGCATCCTCTCAGCAGGTATAGGCCGATCAGTCTTTCTATTCTTGGTCTGTGCCGATACCGATACAGCGTTGTATCTATAATTTTAGATACTCGATATCGATACGATCCGATTCTGATGTATCTGAATATCGGTTCAACGCCATCTAGCGGCGGAAATAAAAACTCGATAAGCGGCAATATATAGTATAATAGATATACTTATATCGCCGATTTATGATATAATAGATATACTTATATTGCCGATTTATGATGAATCCTCCTCTTCATCCTCCAGTATAGATATTTTAAACAAAACAACCTAGCAGAAATATTACATGCCCATTTCCTCGAAAATCTTAGGACTTGAACCATCGACTCCCGGTTAACTATCCGGTACCATACCACTGTACCACCACTACATGTTCAAGAAGTGGGAAGTAGGGACGACTGGACGAGATGAAGTTCAATATATCGATATGTATCGATACGAGGAGCAAACGGAAAATATTGAAAACAAAGAAAATCAAAAATAAAACCCATCTTCGGATTTGAACCCTAAATGTGCATGTTTCCAGTGGCAAATCTAAGAAATACTCCAGAATTTCTATATACTTTTGCAAAACAACACATAATTTTAATAAAACGTTCTGTTTCAATTTTAAAAATTTATTTTCGAAACTTCAAAACATTATTTAATTATGACATTCGCAAATTTATTAATAGATGTTTTCATTGCTTTTATTTAGAATTAGTATATATTTAGTACTATTAGTATTCTCTTCAAGAATTGAGCCCCGGACCACAATTCCACTCTCCTCTTACAAACCGATATGCCATTTTTACTAAAATTAATTTTACAAACTAAAAAAGACATGATTTTCGGTTTGTTGATAATTCCGATACGGAAAACCAAAACAAAATTCAGAAAGCAAAAAAATCAAAATGTACATTCTCGGATTTGAACTACGGGCATATGCAAACACAGTCCAAGATTATACCAACTAACCATGATAACGTTACATAATTTATAATGAGGTAGATCAAAATTTCATGAAGAATACCGATACCAATGATTCGAAATATATTTTTCAATTGCAATATTCATTTCAAAAAAGATTTTCCTTATGTTTCCTACTGACATCTCAAAATAAGCATGTTTATGGAATCGAACATCATACTACCAGTTTGCTGTGCACTACTGTACCACTGAACCATTTCCTACAAAAATCCATGCGGTAAACTACGAAAGACATGAATTGAGGTTTATCGATACATACCAATACATAAAAAAAAAAAAGAAAAAGCAAAAAAAAAAAATAACCGTATAAGTAAAAATTACTCCGTGTGAATAGAACCTACTACTTTCAACATTACAGATTATACCAACCACCCAGGTCGAATGTGTTATAGGCTACCTGGTTATAGAATATAAAAGCGAAGAAAATTATCTATACCGATATTTAAGAAAACAATGAGATCGAAAGATTGGTGTTTCTGTGAAGAGAAACTCTATGGAAAAATTCAATTACTTTATCAAAAGAACATTTAGTATTTGTATACATTCTACGGCGATACTAGAACACTGGACTAAGAATGACTGATTCATAGAGTTCAGAAGCGCTAGACCGTACCATTGAGCTAAACGGGTATTGCAATAACAACAATCCAAACGCACCATTTAAACCATCTACGATACCGATACACCGATACATCGACGATACGCCAATACTCCGATACGATATATCTAGTATCTATAGAATTTCGATGTATCCCCAACACTAGAATTCAGTGATTTTACAATAGGATAATGTTTCCATTTCTAGGGATGTTTTCCTTTTTAGGGAATAATGGTTTTTGGGGGACGGGTTGAGGAGATGAAGGAGAGGGGAAATGTTTCGGCGTTTCCCAAGGATTTTTCACCAAGGTCTGTGTGTGCCTAAACCCTAAAGTACGTTTTTCGACTAAAATGCGAAACTCAATGCAAAACCAAAGAACAAAAGTCTTTGTTTCGTGGTTTAAGCGCTTTCGACCTTTTCGAAAATATCCTAAACTGCGAAACATCGGAACGGGTCGCATCTCACAAGCTCGTTAGGAGAAGCACAGGATCGAAGGAAGCTTTCATTTTTTTCGCAATAAACATATGCAGCTTAGACAAATGAGCAGATAAGACTATGAGGACGAAAATAAATGAACTTTAAGTATCCAGGTATCCTGACGGCAATTCTTTTCATCGATGATTTTAGTTACTTAAAATGAAAAATTCTTTAGCAGTTTAGATTATTGGTTTCACACATCCGTTTTCGCAATTTAGGCTAACCTTAAGCGATTTTAGCCTTGCAGTTTATTCTCTAGAATCCGTTCCGCATTGAGCTTCACCTTTTAGTAGAAAAACGTTTCGTGTTTCGCTTTCGCGTTTTAGGGATACCCTCCACAGTGCGGGTACTCCGCGCGTTACCCAAAAGGGGCACCACCTATCTTTTTAAAAAGCAACCATGTATTCCGTTGTCGAATGCTGTTTTTGTGGAACCTCAGTTTTTAGTACTTCAGATTTTGCATGGTTTTTGCCTGCTGGATGCTGAAAGATTTGATGTGAAGACTGTTGAACTGTTCAATGTTATTTTGAGAGTATTTGTGAATCGTTGTTACTGAATTCACCCGTAAATAAGTTAATTTTTTTTACGTTCCAAAAGGAAAATCTCGAAAAATGATGGCTGGTGAATGGTTCTCTTTTGTTACCATTGTTTTAGTTGCACTAATATTATTTTCTATTTCAGGCAAAAGAGCAAAAAAACCATTACCCAAGTTTAGCATAGTGGCAGACACAACTCCACCAGTGACCCCTCCTAGAGATCTAGACAAACGTACCAATATAACTATTGGGGATAGAGTCTTTGAAGTAGAAGCAGATGACCTTGAGACCTTGGGACTTCTGGGCCAGGGAGCATATGGAATCGTAGAGAAGATGAAACATAAAAATACTGGAACAATAATGGCTGTTAAAGTAATGAAGCTCCTTTTCAGTCACATATTGCACTACATTGTGTTCTTTCTTTCTAGCGAATACCTGTGACTGTTAATACTCAGGAGCAAAAGAGGCTCTTGACAGATTTAGATGTTTCAATGAGAACATCTGATTGTCCATACACAGTGACATTTTATGGAGCTTTGTTTAGAGAAGGAGACGTTTGGATTTGCATGGAGTGTATGGATACGAGCCTTGACAAGTTTTATCTTAAAGCCTATGAGCATGGGAGGAGTTTAGAGGAAGATGTCCTTGGAGAAATTGCATTTGCGGTATGCACAAAATTCAATCTTTTAAATTGTTTTGTTTTTCAACACTATTGTGATTTTTGGGTTAGGTTGTATCTGCATTGCATTATCTTCACAGCCAACTGAAAGTAATTCACAGGGATGTAAAACCATGTAATATGTTAGTTGACAGGAAAGGGAGAGTTAAAATTTGCGACTTTGGCATATCTGGTTATTTGGTTAATTCTATTGCCAAGACCATCGATGCCGGTTGCAAGCCATATATGGCGGTAAGCACAGCCATTATTGCTTTGCTCTTGATACCACTTAAAGCACGTTTCGTTTTCTCTAGCCCGAGAGGATCGATCCAACCGGAAGCCCCGATAAATACGATGTCCGTTCCGA
This sequence comes from Daphnia magna, assembly GCF_020631705.1. Classification (NCBI taxonomy): domain Eukaryota; kingdom Metazoa; phylum Arthropoda; class Branchiopoda; order Diplostraca; family Daphniidae; genus Daphnia; species Daphnia magna. The sequence continues at coordinate 9,778,080 of NC_059188.1, read as the reverse complement.
TGTTTGGTCCCTAGGAATTTCACTAGTGGAGTTAGCAACAGGAAAATTCCCCTACAGTCCATGGAGAACACCGTTTGATCAGGCATTTTGCGTAGTTTGCAATTCTATGGATTTCAAAGCCATAACTTTCTTTGAACACAGGTAAAACAAGTAGTTGTTGGTGACCCACCGCGCTTGCCGTCTGGTCGGTTTTCTCCTGAATTTGAAGATTTTGTTTCTAAATGGTAAATTTTTAACAAATTGTTCCGATATTTCAAGTATTCTTCAAATATATTCTTATCAGTTTAAGGAAAAACTATTCGGAAAGACCAAACTACCGACAGTTATTGGAACACCCATTCTTGGTACGCCATGCACAGCGGAAAACGGATGTGTCCTCGTTTTTCGCAGAAGTGCTCGACCTTCCCAGCGAGGAGCTCAAGACAAACAAGAAAACGACCATTTAAAATCTCCCCTACAAAAAAAAGTCCAATTGTTGTTAAACGTTCTCAATAAAGCCATCCCGCATCCTCCATCCAACATAATAATTATAGAATATTATTCTACCTAAAAATTCATCGTTCCCATTTTAACATACACCAAATCGTTTGCATTTAGATAAAAGTGGCTGTGACCTTGCATCGTTTGTTACCATCCGCCAAAGCGAGATGTAAATACAAATCCAGCGTTATGAAACGTGTGCAT